>NC_057795.1:526764309-527064309 GCF_018294505.1 Triticum aestivum
GATCTTGCGGAGCCACCCAGCACCTCAGCCTCGACCGGGAGCCACCATAGCCAAAACCCCGATTGTTCCCGAAACGCCGTCCGCCGCGAAGCTCGCCGCCGGCGACTCCCTGCGCCCCCGCCAACCTAGCGACCACCGGGAGGACCGCCCTGGACCAGTGGATCCATCCCTGCCCTCGGAGTCCCGTGGGGAGCCGCTGTTCATCGACGGCGATCGCCGGAGCCCCGCCTCCGCTCGAACAGAGGAGAAAGGACGCGCGGCGACTGGTCAAACCTGACCAGTGGGCCCAAGGGACCCACTGTCAGTGACCCCGAGTCAATCCACGCTGGCATAAGTGAAAGCGTAAAACCCAGAGTACATTTCCTCCCCAAACCGTTTTCTTTTCTGTTTTTTATTAATTATTAAAAACAGATTTTTGTTTAAACTTTGACTGACTATAACTTTTTAAATATAAGTCCAAATGATTTGATTCTTTTTCTGTTGTTTCTCAAATTTGGTCTAGTTTATTTTCGTATTTAATTGAAATTTTTCCAAACAACTTTTTTGTACTGTTTTGAAACTATGTGTTAATTCAAATTTTCATTAAATAGGATTTTCAAGAAGAAGGCAGCTTTCAAAAAGTGCACCCCCACTTGCATACTCTTGAAGGCAAGCATTCTGAACCCTGGCATAATATTTTTGTGTGTTGTTTGATACGGTTACAACAACACCTTTACATGGAGCATTCGTTATTTTATGCGATGATACGATCATACGCATGAGTGCATAATGAAGATTCTTTGCTGTTGGAAATGGATATGCTTGTGATAGTAATCATCCTCGTATGCCTTTCATGCCTACCGCAAGGAAGCCGGGAAAGTCTCTGTCTTGGGTAGACACGAGCTTGTCTCTAGTTCCTCATCGAGACGATTGTGTCCGGTACGGCATGATGAGGTATGATGAGTGGTAATTCTGTCTGTTGGTTGAAATATATTTGTTATGCTAATCATGCAGGGAACACTTAAACCTCCTGAGTCGACCATAGATTGAGTCTTGTTCCAGTGACCCCATACTTGTTTCGTACTACCACTTGTCCCTGCCGCAGGTAGGGTACAGTTCAGTAAGTTGTCAACCCCTTTCTTGGCACACACCGTACAGAGAGGCCATGGTGGAAGATACCGGCTGCATCCGGTAGGCATGCCACTTGGTCCGGGGGCATGGGTGTTTCCGGCTGGGACCGAGAGGGGGGCACCCCTTAGTAGCGCGCGGTATAAATTTGAACCCATGCTAATCAAGCTTGTAGCCTCCCCACTTAGAGTTTTGCTTAACAGGAGTCGTGGGTGATTCCAGACACCGGTAAGTTAAGCTGGTGTGTGCGGGTCAGGTGTGTTTTCAATTAAAAGACCGTAAATGGAATTAGTCCCGATGGACTAAAGGAATCCGTTACTCGTGGGTAAAGAGTACACCCTCTGCGGAGGTTATATCTATTGGAATAGCCGTGTCCATGGTTAAGGACTACAGTCTGGGATGGGTCAAGTGTCGGTCTTAGTGTTGGTCTTCGGAGGAGAAACTGCTAAACCAGAACATGGATCATGACTTGTGACTTATGATGATTATGATTATTATTATTCAGGACTAACCCTTTATATTATTTGAATTATTGAGTATCCCTGGGACGGTTCTGCCTCCTGGATATTCATTGTGACTATCCTCTTATAAGCCCTTTATGTGGTGTCGCTGAGACGCCCGACTGTGGCATGCTTGTTATTTATTTACTTTATAAGCCCTTTATGTGGTGTCGCTGAGATGCTTGACTGTGGCATACTTGTTATTTATTTCAATTATAAGCCCTTTATGTGGTGTCGCTGAGACACCCGACTGTGGCATACTTGTTATTTATTTACTTTATAAGCCCTTTATGTGGTATCACACAGACGCCCGACTGTGGCATGTTTGTTACTTATTTCACTTATAAGCCTTTTATGTGGTGTCGCTCAGACGCACTATTGAGGCATGCTTTATGTTATTGTCCTTTCGAGGCGTCGCTTCAGGCACCCGGTCGGTGCATCCTATTTCTACTCTCTGACTGCATATTCATGTTTTATATGAACAACTTGCTTGCGTGCATCAAGGATTTTTTATTTTGTGGCTGACATTGTGATCATAGAATAATTCGGAGCATGATTATCATTTGTTATGTTATGCCCGTGTTCATAATGTTTGCGAGTACATTCAAAGTACTCACTGGCTTGTCCCTGGCTATTGTCTTGGCCAGATTTCTTGCTTGGAGAGGAGCGTTGCGATGACAGCCCCGGAACCTAAGCAATGGTGATAGCAGCCTTGCGAAGATAAGAGTTATCCAGGTCAGCTGTTCCTGTGGAAAATGGAGTCCCATAGACACTGATGAACCATAAACTGGTTCCGCCATCAACCACTAGAAACCATTTGTTGTACTCATAGGCCAGAATGGTCTTGTACTACATATTTTGTATTTTGCTTGGAATTTCTGTATCAAGTTGGTGCCTCATCAGCTAACAGTAATCCTGGGGCTGGTGAGCACAAGGACCATTTTCTGAAAAATTGATATCCCGAAAATCCGGTCCTGACACCGTCGCCGGCAGGAGATGGAGGCGCAAGAGGCCACGGAGGAGGCGGAGATGTTCGCCTACATGGATGAGGTCGAGCAGGAGGAGGATGAGTTGGAGCCCTCCTACCGGCCCGTCCAGCCTGCGGCCGGCACCGTCATCGTGGACATCTTCGATGACGAATAGTAGCTAGGGTAGTGCGTAGGATTTATTTTGCATGCTTTATATGAATTTTGAGGATAAAATATAAGAGAAGCATATACGAAGTGGCTAATCTGAGGCGTGCCCGATCATTGCCCAGTCAATGTCTGCGGACGCGTCCGGATGCGTCCGCTGGTCTTTGAGGGGCCGGATTTGCAAAGTCCGACCGTAGATGTTCTTAAAAAGCACAGGGTAAGACTGTTACAAAATGCTACGGGATGATATGAGACACGAGCGAGCAGAGCATAGCTGCGAAAGCGCACAGACGGCGGATCCCAAAGCACCCGGCCGGGCTCCGCCGCCGTCCCACGTGTAGGGCGGCGTCCGGCGCTACAGCACAGGAGCTTGCACGTCTCAATGACGAAGTGGGGACGTGTAAATGACTCGGTAGGATGCTTGGACGCCCAAATTTGGTTGATCGATATGTGGGCCCGCGGCGTACTTCCCACGTAGTACGTACAGGCCCACCTGGTGCCAGTGCGAGCTACCGGCGGCATTGAATGCTTGCCGGAAGAAGAAGAAATCCGGAGACGCACTTCTCGTTCGTGAAGTCGTCACGTAGTGATGATGTGAGTGATGCTAGCACATGATTGGAGGCGGCGGACTGGATCTTCACCGTCGATTCGCATCTTCCTGCCTGCGTGGTGCTTCACGCGTTTTCGCTTTCTTGCCACCAGAGTGATAGCTCCAGTTCGTGGATGGGGCGGCCAATTCGCACCTCGCACATCGTTTGTACTACTTGCGATAAGATAAGGCGATAAGCTTCTATTCCGGACAAAGAGGAGTGCTCTTTTCCTTTGGGAAAAAATCATCAAACTGTCGTTATAGCTACACACTTACAGTGGAACACGGAAGGCTGTCACGCCATTGACCTTGCTATGATCCTTTGACGGTTACAAAAAAAGTCGATGAAGGTATTTCCTCCCTGTTTTCACAACTATGTACTGAATTTGATCCCTCAAAAATACAATGTGTAGATGAAGAGGACGTTGCAAGAGTTTTCCGACGACTTGTCGTCCGAAGGAGAAGAAGATTTCGACATGGCACTGGCCATGACCATTCGAGGGAAAGAAGATATGAGGTTCTCAGTCCGACCGTCATCGCATCCATGGCAACATGACATAAAAACTTGTGAAGAATTACTTTGTGAATAATCCAGTTTATCCGTTGAACCTTTTTAGGGACTGATTATGTGTGCATTCCACTAGTTGTGGAGAGGCATGATCCTTGGTTCACACTAAAAAGTGATGCCATTGGATAAATCAGTGCAAGCCCATTTGATGAAGTGTACCGCGACAATTCGATTTTTGCAATGGAGTGGTAGCTGGCATTATTGTTGAGTACATTCGCATTGGGAAAGATACCACATCTTCGAGTGCTTGAATAGATTCACATTATCAGTTACTGAGATTTTCAGAACCGAGTACTAGAGAGCACCCAATGAGGAACACATTGCAAGTCTTATGGGTATATATGAAGCAAGAGGTTGGTCAGGGATATCCAGATCCATTGATTGTATGCATTGGACATGAAAGAGTTGTCTTGTATGCATTCAATCATCATTCTTTAAACAACTGCATGAGAGGGATACATGGATTTGGCACTCATACTTTGGGATGCTTGGCTCTCACAATGATCTCAATGTCATGCAGAGATATCCTCTATTTGGGATGATTGCTATCAGCCAAGCTCCTCCTTGCAACTATGTTTTCAAAGCCATCACCATAAAATGGGCTACCTTGTAGTACCATGTACCTCACATGGTGTCACATTTCTGAAGATATTCAACGACCATAATGAAAACCAGATTTCTCACTTTGCAACGTGACAAGAAGCCGCGAGGAAGGATATTGAGAGAGCTTTTATGGCGCTACAAGCGCTTTTGCCACTGAGTGTAGCCCTGTTGAGTATTAGAACCAAAAGGTACGACGACAGATCATGACAACACATGTGAACTTGCACAAACATGGTCATCAATATTGAGAGAGATTAGTCGGAGAACTATGAAGGGGAGCCTTGGCGCAGTGGTAAAGCTGCTGCCTTGTGACCATGAGGTCATGGGTTCAAGTCCTGGAAACAGCCTCTTACAGAAATGTAGGGAAAGGCTGCGTACTATAGACCCAAAGTGGTCGGACCCTTCCCTGGACCCTGCGCAAGCGGGAGCTACATGCACCAGGTTGCCCTTTTTTTTATTAGTCGGAGAACTATGAGTATGATTACACTGGACTACACGTGGAACCGGAACATCAACCAAAAAGTGTCTAGAGCTATCTCGTATGCCATTGCAGGATCGAGAACCTAAAACCTCATAACACCCCCGAGATGATCTTGTTGAGCAATTGTGAGTAATTCATAATTCTTCTATCATGTTTTATTCAGATTATTACTTCATTCTTACCCTACGGTGTGTTTAAATTTTAATTTGAGAACTCTGAATTTTCAATGATTTTGAAAAATTTCCACTAGATATAAAATTAAAATATTCAAATTTGTGGTCTTTAGTTAATAATTTCAATTTCAATAAGAGAACTAACTTAATAAATGGAAAATGAACATTAATATAATTAAGTTTGAGGAGGTGGTTTGAGAAGTTTAATTTAAGGAAAAAGAGTAAAGATGCTTTAATGTTGCGTGGTGATCCACTCATACACAATTGACCCCTCTTTCAACTACAGTCCGCCGCCACTGTGTAAGAGCACACGGACGAACATGAGCGGCAGATTCTCTCCTATAAAGCCGACCTTCTATGCTTAGAATGAGATGATTGTCACGTTTGCTAAATCTCAAGTGCCTATTTTTTTTTTTGCATGCATCGGTTGATTTTGAGACGAGGCCGAAGAGGGGGCGACGTGAGGAGCGGCACTGATGAGCGTCGACTCCTATGAAATCAAGCTAGGTCCTCGCCGGAGACGGGGCTGCCACTGTGAGCAAAGATGTCACATCCCTAGCTTTACCCTGGCCTTGGACTAGCTTGGTTGCTGCATCATGTTTAAATTCAAATGAAATTTGAATTGAGGAATTTTCAAAGCCTCAGAATCCTTAAAAAAAGATCAAGATAAAAATTGCTTCAAATAAGTCCAAGAAAATGTTCTTGTTATCCTCTGGAAATATTGGCAAGAGGTAAAATCCAAACCAATATTTTCGGTATCTCAGAAACATTTATTTTGGGTATTTGAATTAAATCAATAGCTATTTGAATTGGACTTATATCTACTGTTAAATAAATATAGGTCCAATAATTCTGAAATATTTTTGTGGAGCATTGTTTTAATTCCTTTAGCTCCTAAAAATATTGTCAGAAGCAAAATAAATTGAATTGGTTTCAGAACCAAATTCAAAACAAACCTGCAAAATAGAAAACAGAATTAAAACAGAAAGACAGAAAGAGAGAAGGACTTACCTGTGAAGCCCACCTGGTGGCCCAACAGGACCGGCCCAGCGTGGCCCAGCCCGCCACCGCTACTCCCCCCCTGTCGTCTTCCTCTTGCCAGTGGGAGCAGCTGCGTGCTCGCACGCGCGCGGCCGAGGAGGCCACCTCCTCCCTGCCTGGCTGCCTCCTCCTTCCCTGGTCCCTCCCGCGACGCCACGCAGCCCCGACCCCCTCTCACTTCTCCCTCGCTCTCTGGACCTCCCTCCCCCTCGCTCCTCTGTTTCCCCTCCCGCGACCGAACGGAGCCGCCGCCACCGACGAGAGCCACCGTGGCTACCGGCCACCCCACGGCTCACCGACGCCCCAGGAAGCTCCGCCGGTCCTCCCTCTACCTCCTCAACGAGCCACGAGGCCCCGGACGTGCCACAACACTGCCCTCGATGCCTTCTTCAACCTCGGACCGCCGGCCATCTTCGTCAAATTCGCCGGCTCCGGACCGTCCCCGACCTCGCCGAGCGTCCCCTCGTCATCGCCGTGAGTCACTGACCCTCTCCCCTAACTCAGCATGCTCCCCTCCGTGCCGTAGCGCCGTTCCCCACGAGCACCGAAGCCACCGTCCGCCATTGCTGCTGCACGCATAGCCTCCGTGCTCCCCTGGCCTCACTGAGCTGCTCTTAGTGCTCCCCATGTCTAGCAGGTGCTGCCCAGCCTCTCCATTTGCTCACTGATGCACCGTAGCGACGCGCCCGAGCACCACCGAACACCATCGCCGCCAAAGCTCGTCGCCGGCATGAGTTCCGGCGACCCCACGATCTCCCACTTGGTCCTCTGGATGCGCGAGAGCAAGGGCCATCCCCTGGTGCCCTCAGCGCGCCAAGCTGACGCCTCTAGCGCAAGTCCGGCGTGCCCCGCCGTGTCCTGTGGTCGCCGCCGGCTGGTCTCCGGTGACGCCGACGTGGCGCACTTACTTAGTCGCTAATGACCCTGCTAACAGCCCTATCTCTCACTGACATATGGGCCCCACGCCCTTAACTAACCACGGTTAACCCCTGTTTAGTTTAAGTTAACCACAGTGGCCCCACGCGTCAGTTTTGACCGCGCTGACGTGGCCGTTGACTGGGCCCACATGTCAGCGACACAAACCAGTCTGAGACACTGACGTGTGGACCCCACTGGCCAGGTTTGACTTGGACCAGCCATGTTGACCTGCTGACGTCACTAATACGTCATGCTGACGCAGTATTTGTTTCTGGAATTAAAATAAATCAAAAATGATTTATAAATTTCAGATAATAACCAAAACTTCTAAAATTCATAGAAATTCAACCGTAGCTCCAAATTAAATAATTTATATATGAAAAATTATCAGAAAAATTCAAGGAATCCATCTGTACCATTTTCATGCATGTTTGAACAATGTTTGTCCTCTGTTTTGGACAAAACAAATAAATGGCATTTAAATAATCACATATGGAGTTTGAATTTGAATCTTGGATTCAAACCAACTTCATTTAATCTGGTTTTAGTTGCATTAGCCCAAAACACATTCATATTGCCATGTCATGAGCATGCATCATATTGTGCATTGCATTGATTGTATTTCTTCCTTGTTGCCGGTATCTGTCCCCTCCCGGTAGACGATGTTCCGACGTTGTGATCGTTGACACTGATGAAGACTCAATGTTATCTTCAGAAGTGCCAGGCAAGCAAAACCCCCTTGTTCATTCCGATACAATCCCACTCTCTCGCTCCTGCTCTCTTTTACTGCATTAGGACAACACCGATTCAACTGTTACATGCTGCGGTAGTTGAACCCCTTTATCCTCTGCATGACCTGTCATTGCCACAGTAAATAGATGAAACCCACTAGCATGAGTAGGAGTTGTTTGAGCCCTGTTGTGCCTACTCATTCATGTTTGTTTGTCATGCCTGCTACTGCTTAGAGTTGAGTCAGGTCTGATTCATCGGGGATGAATTAGAGGTGTGTGAACATGTCCTACTGTGTGTGAGCTAAGTGTGTGAACACGATTTGGTAAAGGTAGCGGTGAGAGGCCATGTAGGAGTACATGGTGGGTTGTCTCATTGAAGCCGTCCTCAGGAACTGAGTTCTGTGTTTGTGATCCATGATTCAGCTACTACCATACATTGGGCCCTGAAATATGACCCCGCTCGACTTCTTATTCACCCTTGTCCTCTGTCCAGGAGTTGCAAGTAGTTTCTGGTGTTTGTAGTATGCTGGAGGCCGTGGACAGCGCTGACCGTAGGGGTGGGCTGTGATGCGGTAGGCACGTGGCCGGGTATACCGGGCGCCCGTTTGGTGTCACGGAACCCTGTTTACATCGTTTGGGGCTGTGAGCGAAACTCCGGCCGGATCTCCTCATGGATGGAACCCGAATAGGCGATAAACCTGGACTAGAGACTTAGGTGTTTAGGTAGGTCGTGGTCTACACCCACATCGGCTTCCGCTTGAAGTCTGCCGAGCACATGTCGTGTGCAGACGCTAAGTGGTGGAAACATGTATGAAGAAGTACACCCCTGCAGGGTTAATATCATCTATTCGAATAGCCGTGTCCGCGGTAAAGGACTTCTGGGTTGCTTATATCAGTTCATAGACAAGTGAAAGTGGATACTCTAAAATACGCAAGATAAGCGTGAGTGCTATGGATGGCGTTCTCGTAGGGAGACGGGAGCGGATCCATAGTGGTGTATTGATATGGTGAATATGTGGACTCGTGTGCGCCACCTCAAAAGAGTTACTTGCAGTCGTAGTTCAGGTTAGCCACCGAGTCAAAGCTGGCTTGCTGCAGTTAAACCCCACCATCCCCTTGTTGAAAATGATGCATATGTAGTTAGTTCTGATGTAAGTCTTGCTGGGTACATTTGTACTCACGTTTGCCTATTTTATGTTTTTGCAGAGAGACTTCAGTCTCACTAGTAGTTCCACGTGGACTTCGACGTTTAGCTTGTTACCTCAGCTACGATCTTGTGCCTCGGCAGGATCTGGTAGATAGTCAGGCTTCTCAGCCTTTTTCAGTTCTAAATGTCTGTACTCAGACATGATAGCTTCCGCTTGTGTTTTGACTTGTATGCTCTGAATGTTGGGTCGTGAGACCCCTGTTTGTAATATCTCGCTCCTCGGAGCCTATTGAATAAATACTTGAGTCGTAGAGTCATGTTGTGATGCCATGTTGTATTTGCACATATCAAGCATATTGTGTGTATGTTATTGAAATGCTTGGTATGTGTGGGATCTGGCTATCTAGTTGTTTATCCTTAGTAGCCTCTCTTACCGGGAAATGTCTCCTAGTGTTTCCACTGAGCCATGGTAGCTTGCTACTGCTCCAGAACACTTAGGCTGGCCGGCATGTGTCCTTCTTCGTTCCTGTGTCTGTCCCTTCGGGGAAATGTCACGCGATGAATACCGGAGTCCTGTTAGCCCGCTACAGCCCGGTTCACCGGAGTCCTGCTAGCCCAGTGCTACAGCCTAGATTCACTCGCTGATGACCGACACGTTCGATGTTGGGTCATGGATGCCTGTCCCTGTAAGTTTGGGCCACTTTGGGTTTACGACTAGCCATGTCAGCCCGGGCTCCTTATCATATGGATGCTAGCGACACTATCATATACGTGTGCCAAAAGACGCAAACGGTCCCGGGCAAAGGTAAGGCGACACCCGTGGGAATACCGTGCGTGAGGCCGCAAAGTGATATGAGGTGTTACATGCTAGATCGATGTGGCATTGAGTCAGGGTCCTGACAGCGTTGGTATCAGAGCTTGACTGCCTGTAGGATTACCAAGCCAAACTGGTCGAAGTTGAGTCTATAAATTCTTTAGTTATATAAGGGAATTGATTGTGGGATGGAACGTAAGGCTCTTTTTACTCCTTACACCTTATGCCTTCTGATCTGAGTCATCATCATCTCTTCTACGGGGATTAAGAACTAGGCTATCTCTTCTTTCTATCAGGATTACGTGTTACTAATCCGTAGACTTATAAAATTGTTGGATTTAAGCTTGAGTTCAGTTTCTACTACTTCCGTACGTTAACTGTTGATCTCGAAACCTTGATATTGTGCTTCTGAGTGGTTATGCCACCAATTTTGTGAATGTCTCAAATCTTTTCTGAGCATTTACAGCCGTTATGCTGTCCGAGTCATTCCAGGTTTCTAAATAGTCTGATGCATTTGCAAAATCCTTTTCCTCTAGTTTCGATGCTCCTTTATGCCAGCTCAATCACACTAATTGTTGAGTTGAGGTATTCTATTGCCTTGACATTATGTTGGAGATACTATTATGGCCCTAGGTGTTTAGGGAGTCACCTAGTAATCTAGCAATGTTTTGTGATCCCAGTGTGATGATTCTGGCTTTTATTCTCGAAAGCATCCCGTGATGCCACTTAGTAGTAGGTATTCTACTCCTTGGGCTTTGAACCCGAGATTCACTCTACTTACCTCATGTTGATAGTGTTTGCTAGTTCCTTTAGGATATTAGTAACTTTGCGATAGTCCTCGAGGTCCGTGGTATTTCTTTCTTCCAAACACTATGAACCGCTTATGGCAGATGTTTATTGGATCAAAAGATCACAATTAGAGTACTCTTGAGGAGTTCTCCATTCATAAATCGTGACTCTGCCAGTTCTACCTTTCTGCATGGGTTATCCGGAAGAAATATGTTGAACTTCGTTCGACATGCTAATCCATGCATCCACAACTCAGAAAATCATATGTTCTTTTGAGTTGTCCCATCTTAGTTGTTTCCGACCCTCGCCTATCAATTGATAGTCAAGAGTATGCGTGCATTCGTCTGTCGATGCCTATTACTCTTGTGGCCCGTCAAGCCATTCCGTCCTGAATGACTAGGAGAAACAAACTCCAGTACCTCATCCATATTTAGGATTGGGTCAAAGTAGTTGTGTTCCGCAGATCAAGTTACAATCCAGCTTCTGGTCTGCTCTACCCTGAAGTATTACCTTCTTTATGACAGGAATTTCATGAGAATTGCACCACCTTTTGTGAATTCTTGACATAGTGATACTTCTCGCCATCCTTTTTCATTCCTCGGTTCCGTGTTGATGCAACCGAAATACCGACAAATGAATTGTGATGTGTGAAATCAATACTCCTAGCAACCTCGTTGCTTGGTAGTTAAAGGATAATAATTTTATTCTTAGTATGTTGGTTATTGAATCACCATTCTAAGATTGATCGTGCTACCTAGTCCTTATTTTGGTGCACCCTTCGATTGATGAGTTAGGATCTTGTCAAGTCCTCACTCATTTGATCATATCGTCTTGCCCTGAAAGGCAAGATTGTTCTCGAGCTTAGTAACATACCGGTGGTTCGTGATTTTCCGAATATCTTCTCGGAAGTATTACCAGGTTGTTCCCTGACTGTTATGTTGAGCTCGTGATCAAGTTGGTTTCTTGTGAACCACCCTTTCTCCAAAAATCTGTGTTGGATATCCCGGAGCTAGTTGGTTAAGCTAGACAACAACTTGGAGAGTTGGAGGATAAAAGCTTGCCTGACTTAGTTCGTTCCAAAGGGATAATCTTGTGTAGTGTGTGTTGAAGAAAGATGATATCTTCATCGATTGGTCCCTGTGATCAGTTGCTGGACCTATTGTCTTATCAATCCTTTGATTTGAGTGTGGGCTATCGTCAAATCAAATCAGTACCAATGATGCTCGTAATGTTGTCTTATTCGTGGTTGATCCCTCGAGCATACACCATTACATCTTTGGTCTGACCAATGCTATCACCGTGTTCACTTAACTATGGAATTCCTTTTAAAAGGAAATCCGGATGAATTGTTGTTGAGCCCATTGACAACATCCTTATCTCCTCCATGATTTTGTTGAGCATTAAGCTAGTGTTGGAAATTTTTGAAAGCATTTGTTCATGCTAGCTCATGAAGCATATGTTTGGATGAAGGTAGTGACTTCCTTTAATTCATGTGCATCTGATGCAAGTTGCCGCCGTGGATTCGAGAAAGTCAATGTTGCTTTCTTTGGAATCATTCCAAATCAGTCATGCACACGTGCGAAGAATGCTGTGGTTTGAAGACTTGCAACCTTCAATCTATATGTATCCCTAGCACACCAAGCCACTGGTTGATTTGTTCAAGGAGAAGGAGTTCCTTCATAAGAGCTAATCCGGACTTATGTAAGGACTTCGATACCCTCGTTGATGGTTCCCCCTCCTAAACTCGGTAGTGTTTTATTATAAGACTACCACGTGGTCATGCTTGTCTGGGACAACGTGTTCACATGTTTGTAGCAGAACCAGCTCATGTTTTGGAGCTTGCTATCGTAGTTCATCTCCCGAGAATCCCGCAACGTCATCTCGTCGATTTGTGTTGCAAACTTTCATTTTTCTTCCTAAGACTCGATGAGCCTGGAATATCCTAACACCAACCAGAGCTGAATCTCAGGCAGATATGATGGTTGGAACATTTCCCTAAGAACTATAATATTGGTCTCTCGATAACCGGTAAGGTGGATGTCGTGGCCAACACACCCATCCGGTAGACCTATTATTATAGTATCTTGTTTGAGGAAGTTGGCCACCCCCCCATAGGGATTTCGTAGGATTTACTCCCTAGTTGCCCTATGGATTTTTGTGTTCCCGAAGTCCGACCTTTTTACTTGATGTTTTAGATATCAAACCATATCTATGAATGGGTTACACTAGCACATCAAGGAGAACATTAGAAGCGGAGTGCTAAATGTCTCTCGGTCGATCATCCAGATTTTATTTTCTTGGCCCCGCCAAGGGTGAAATCTGAGAAGGTGTTATCTTCCTTTGCATCTGCATCCTCCATCACCATTCATCATGGTAGTAAGTTGTGTTACCGGACCCTTGACACGGATATTGGTAAAACCTTGATGATTATGGAATTGCTCAAGTTCTTGAGAGCACGCGCAAGTGCTAGGTTTGATCGTCGGCATTAACTGTATAGCGCTCTCAGTTTCCCCGGTTATGCTATAACCAGTCCAATAGTGGGATAACTCTCTATTGTTGGGTTCTTCCCCAGTTACCAGAATCATTCCCAGCATTTGCATTTTGTTCCCAGCTTGCACCGCCATTGTGCCATTCTACCATGGGTCTCTTCCATTTCCGGTGATAAGCAAAAATCATCCATTACGTTGTCTTCAACAAGGTAATCCACATCATCCAAGTTCGGGTATGCCATTCTACCGAACCCCTCTAAATGATCGATTATGATTTGCCTTAAGCTGGTTTAAAGAGTCTCAATGATCTCTGAATCAAAGGTAATTCTTTTTGCCACTTAAGGGGATATTTCTATGAGTCACCTTCCCTAAGGTGCATCGTTATGGTATTATGGAAACTCAACTCTTCGCTACGTTGACAACCGTTCACCACCCTCTTAAGCGTGAAATTGTTGTCTACCTAGTGAACCCTCGTCATCTGTTCCACTCCATCCCTCTAGAGGTGTGCTTCGTCTCTCAGCTCGAGAGATGTTGTTATGTCTCATTCCGTGGGTTAATCCTGAGTTGTTCGACCTTCGAGAGGAACAATTCTTTTAGGGTAGCTGGAGTTCTCAGAGCAAGACTTCGAGACAATGATGGTGGACGAATCAAAGTCCATTTGAAGTGCAACCTGGATCGTGAAGATTATACTAGACTGCGTTACCCTTCACCATTACCCTACGCTTGAATCTCGAGACGAGATTCTTGTTTAGTGGGGGTGAGTTGTCACATCCCTAGCTTTACCCTGGCCTTGGACTAGCTTGGTTGCTGCATCATGTTTAAATTCAAATGAAATTTGAATTGAGGAATTTTCAAAGCCTTAGAATCCTTAAAAAAAATGATCAAGATAAAAATTGCTTCAAATAAGTCCAAGAAAATGTTCTTGTTATCCTCTGGAAATATTGGCAAGAGGTAAAATCCAAACCAATATTTTCGGTATCTCAGAAACATTTATTTTGGGTATTTGAATTAAATCAATAGCTATTTGAATTGGACTTATATCTACTGTTAAATAAATATAGGTCCAATAATTCTGAAATATTTTTGTGGAGCATTGTTTTAATTCCTTTAGCTCCTAAAAATATTGTCAGAAGCAAAATAAATTGAATTGGTTTCAAAACCAAATTCAAAACAAACCTGCAAAATAGAAAACAGAATTAAAACAGAAAGACAGAAAGAGAGAAGGACTTACCTGTGAAGCCCACCTGGTGGCCCAACAGGACCGGCCCAGCGCGGCCCAGCCCACCACCGCTACTCCCCCCTGTCGTCTTCCTCTTGCCAGTGGGAGCAGCTGCGTGCTCGCACGCGCGCGGCCGAGGAGGCCACCTCCTCCCTGCCTGGCTGCCTCCTCCTTCCCTGGTCCCTCCCGCGACGCCACGCAGCCCCGACCCCCTCTCACTTCTCCCTCGCTCTCTGGACCTCCCTCCCCCTCGCTCCTCTGTTTCCCCTCCCGCGACCGAACGGAGCCGCCGCCACCGACGAGAGCCACCGTGGCTACCGGCCACCCCACGGCTCACCGACGCCCCAGGAAGCTCCGCCGGTCCTCCCTCTACCTCCTCAACGAGCCACGAGGCCCCGGACGTGCCACAACACCGCCCTCGATGCCTTCTTCAACCTCGGACCGCCGGCCATCTTCGTCAAATTCGCCGGCTCCGGACCGTCCCCGACCTCGCCGAGCGTCCCCTCGTCATCGCCGTGAGTCACTGACCCTCTCCCCTAACTCAGCATGCTCCCCTCCGTGCCGTAGCGCCGTTCCCCACGAGCACCGAAGCCACCGTTCGCCATTGCTGCTGCACGCATAGCCTCCGTGCTCCCCTGGCCTCACTGAGCTGCTCTTAGTGCTCCCCATGTATAGCAGGTGCTGCCCAGCCTCTCCATTTGCTCACTGATGCACCGTAGCGACGCGCCCGAGCACCACCGAACACCATCGCCGCCAAAGCTCGTCGCCGGCATGAGTTCCGGCGACCCCACGATCTCCCACTTGGTCCTCTGGATGCGCGAGAGCAAGGGCCATCCCCTGGTGCCCTCAGCGCGCCAAGCTGACGCCTCTAGCGCAAGTCCGGCGTGCCCCGCCGTGTCCTGTGGTCGCCGCCGGCTGGTCTCCGGTGACGCCGACGTGGCACACTTACTTAGTCGCTAATGACCCTGCTAACAGCCCTATCTCTCACTGACATATGGGCCCCACGCCCTTAACTAACCACGGTTAACCCCTGTTTAGTTTAAGTTAACCATAGTGGCCCCACGCGTCAGTTTTGACCGCGCTGACGTGGCCGTTGACTGGGCCCACATGTCAGCGACACAAACCAGTCTGAGACACTAACGTGTGGACCCCACTGGCCAGGTTTGACTTGGACCAGCCACGTTGACCTGCTGACGTCACTAATACGTCATGCTGACGCAGTATTTGTTTCTGGAATTAAAATAAATCAAAAATGATTTATAAATTTCAGATAATAACCAAAACTTCTAAAATTCATAGAAATTCAACCGTAGCTCCAAATTAAATAATTTATATATGAAAAATTATCAGAAAAATTCAAGGAATCCATCTGTACCATTTTCATGCATGTTTGAACAATGTTTGTCCTCTGTTTTGGACAAAACAAATAAATGGCATTTAAATAATCACATATGAAGTTTGAATTTGAATCTTGGATTCAAACCAACTTCATTTCATCTGGTTTTAGTTGCATTAGCCCAAAACACATTCATATTGCCATGTCATGAGCATGCATCATATTGTGCATTGCATTGATTGTATTTCTTCTTTGTTGCCGGTATCTGTCCCCTCCCGGTAGACGATGTTCCGACGTTGTGATCGTTGACACTGATGAAGACTCAATGTTATCTTCAGAAGTGCCAGGCAAGCAAAATCCCCTTGTTCATTTCGATACAATCCCACTCTCTCGCTCCTGCTCTCTTTTACTGCATTAGGACAACACCGATTCAACTGTTACATGCTGCGGTAGTTGAACCCCTTTATCCTCTGCATGACCTGTCATTGCCACAGTAAATAGATGAAACCCACTAGCATGAGTAGGAGTTGTTTGAGCCCTGTTGTGCCTACTCATTCATGTTTGTTTGTCATGCCTGCTACTGCTTAGAGTTGAGTCAGGTCTGATTCATCGGGGATGAATTAGAGGTGTGTGAACATGTCCTACTGTGTGTGAGCTAAGTGTGTGAACACGATTTGGTAAAGGTAGCGGTGAGAGGCCATGTAGGAGTACATGGTGGGTTGTCTCATTGAAGCCGTCCTCAGGAACTGAGTTCTGTGTTTGTGATCCATGATTCAGCTACTACCATACATTGGGCCCTGAAATATGACCCCGCTCGACTTCTTATTCACCCTTGTCCTCTGTCCAGGAGTTGCAAGTAGTTTCTGGTGTTTGTAGTATGCTGGAGGCCGTGGACAGCGCTGACCGTAGGGGTGGGCTGTGATGCGGTAGGCACGTGGCCGGGTATACCGGGCGCCCGTTTGGTGTCACGGAACCCTGTTCACATCGTTTGGGGCTGTGAGCGAAACTCCGGCCGGATCTCCTCATGGATGGAACCCGAATAGGCGATAAACCTGGACTAGAGACTTAGGTGTTTAGGTAGGTCGTGGTCTACACCCACGTCGGCTTTCACTTGAAGTCTGCCGAGCACATGTTGTGTGCAGACGCTAAGTGGTGGAAACATGTATGAAGAAGTACACCCCTGCAGGGTTAATATCATCTATTCGAATAGCCGTGTCCGCGGTAAAGGACTTCTGGGTTGCTTATATCAGTTCATAGACAAGTGAAAGTGGATACTCTAAAATACGCAAGATAAGCGTGAGTGCTATGGATGGCGTTCTCGTAGGGAGACGGGAGCGGATCCATAGTGGTGTATTGATATGGTGAATATGTGGACTCGTGTGCGCCACCTCAAAAGAGTTACTTGCAGTCGTAGTTCAGGTTAGCCACCGAGTCAAAGCTGGCTTGCTGCAGTTAAACCCCACCATCCCCTTGTTGAAAATGATGCATATGTAGTTAGTTCTGATGTAAGTCTTGCTGGGTACATTTGTACTCACGTTTGCCTATTTTATGTTTTTGCAGAGAGACTTCAGTCTCACTAGTAGTTCCACGTGGACTTCGACGTTTAGCTTGTTACCTCAGCTACGATATTGTGCCTCGGCAGGATCTGGTAGATAGTCAGGCTTCTCAGCCTTTTTCAGTTCTAAATGTCTGTACTCAGACATGATAGCTTCCGCTTGTGTTTTGACTTGTATGCTCTGAATGTTGGGTCGTGAGACCCCTGTTTGTAATATCTCGCTCCTCGGAGCCTATTGAATAAATACTTGAGTCGTAGAGTCATGTTGTGATGCCATGTTGTATTTGCACATATCAAGCATATTGTGTGTATGTTATTGAAATGCTTGGTATGTGTGGGATCTGGCTATCTAGTTGTTTATCCTTAGTAGCCTCTCTTACCGGGAAATGTCTCCTAGTGTTTCCACTGAGCCATGGTAGCTTGCTACTGCTCCGGAACACTTAGGCTGGCCGGCATGTGTCCTTCTTCGTTCCTGTGTCTGTCCCTTCGGGGAAATGTCACGCGATGAATACCGGAGTCCTGTTAGCCCGCTACAACCCGGTTCACCGGAGTCCTGCTAGCCCAGTGCTACAGCCTGGATTCACTCGCTGATGACCGACACGTTCGATGTTGGGTCATGGATGCCTGTCCCTGTAAGTTTGGGCCACTTTGGGTTTACGACTAGCCATGTCAGCCCGGGCTCCTTATCATATGGATGCTAGCGACACTATCATATACGTGTGCCAAAAGACGCAAACGGTCCCGGGCAAAGGTAAGGCGACACCCGTGGGAATACCGTGCGTGAGGCCGCAAAGTGATATGAGGTGTTACATGCTAGATCGATGTGGCATTGAGTCGGGGTCCTGACAAAAGACGTCACAGACGGAAGTGAGGATGCGGGTTGACCAGTGCAGGTGGGGGCGTCGGGGTCGTCGTCAGATCAAGGGGGAGGGGGGCTTAGAAGGATGGTCACAACAGCGGTAAGCTCAACAATGCGAGGATGTTAAAGGGAGGGTGGGGTGGTGAGGGGGAGCGCTGTAGAGCCCCGTCAACCGCGGAGATAGTGGCAAGCGGATAGGGCGGTTCAAGATGGTGGCGCAAAAGAGAAAACCGAGGACGAATAAGAACAGTGTCGGGTGCTTGACAAGCGTTGGATGCTGATCCGGCGTTTCATAAAATTGACTGACCGCTAAAGGATTTCAAACGCATGTTAAATAGGTGCTCGGTCCCCATGACTATTGGTATTGTTGGGCGGACCCGGCCGGCTTTTTCAGTCGCTGGCCACTTGAGCAGAGCGATACCGCGTGGTGGTTGCTTTCAGGGGAGCAAGAAAGTCAAGACCTTTTTTCAGGCGTTGGGCATTGGGCAGCAAATTGATCGCGGGCGGTGACTTGACTTGGACTGGCGAGGCCTGTGGGAGATCCATCATGAGCTGCGTTTTGCGTCGTAAGATATCACCATCTTCTTTTTCCTTTTTCTCCCCCCTTGGGAATATTACCACGATTGCCTTGCCCCTCAAACAGCGCAGAAGGATTATTTTTTCCTTGCAGCACACATGATGTTGAAAGGGAGTAACTTTTGCACTCATCATGCACAAGGTTAAGCGGAAATGTTAGTACACAACTTGAAGCAGAACCCTCTGATGGCCAAACAAGTTTCTCAATAACACGAAATGCTTAGTGTATATGGTATTGATGATTTGATAAATAACGGAACGACAATACTAGGAGCGCACACACACAAGCAAGGAAGGACGGATCGGACCATAATACTTGCTGATCCATCCCTCCTTTTTACAGTACCATACAATCAAATCAAACCCAAGCAAGCAGCAGCACACAACCTGAAGAAAAGACCTACGATCGACCAGACCTGCTTGAGGAGGAGATGAAGAAGCAGCGGCAAACATATCAGGAGGTTGCGCTTTAAAACCTTCGCAACTTGACCCAGATCGACGAGCCCTGGCCTCCCTTACAATGTTGGTTTCTTGGACAATCTGGAACGAGCGTAACGCTCGGGTCTTCCGTCGCAAGAGTGCACCACCACCGGTCCTCCTCCGGACTATCATCGATGACGCCAAGCTTTGGGTTCTTGCGGGTGCTAAAAAACTGGGGTCCATTATTGTACGCGAGTAGTTGCCATGCCGTGTGTGTGGTCACTTGTAACACCCTAAAACTCTTCTCTCTTATTTAATGAATGAGGCAAATCTTTTGCCTCCGTTTCGGAAAAAAAAAACCTTCGCAACCTCCCGAGATGCTAGCAGCTGAGGCTTCACCACCAACCAGCAGCAGCAAGAAGATCACCGAGACCGGATGAAGAGACCAGTTGCTACCTCAAATAAGGCAACTGAATCCGTCCACCACTGACGCTGACGCCATCGAAATTTAACAATACCGGTAGTAGTATTTTGCTCCGGCATTTGCTGCGCGCACAAAAAATGAGCACGGAATAGCAGCAGAGGACGGGCGTGAACACAGGAGCTGTTCACTTGGCGCCGGCGTCGCCGGCGGCCGGGAGACCGCCGGTGCCGGTGCCGTTCTTGTCGGCGCGGACGAGCCTCGCGGCCATGTTGGCGACCGCGGCGACCACGTCCTTGATGATCTTTTCCTTGACCTGGCCGCGGCGACGCAGCGGCATGCTCCCCTTCGGCGCCCTGTTGCCGCCGCCGCTGCCGGAACCGGCGCCCCCTCCCGCCGCGGGCATCGCCGGAGCTGGAGCCTGGTATCCCTTGGTGGCCATTCTTCCGGCGGGGGGAGAGGAGGGCAGGGAGGGAGAGGTTGGTGGATTGTTTCGGCGTCGAGGCTGGGTATACTCGAGGTTCTCTGTGAGAGCGGGATTAAATAGGCGGTGAGCAGAGCGCAGCGATGGCCGGAAAAGAGCAGAGATTGAGGTGGCGGGTCCAGTGTAAGGTGCGCTCGGGCATGGGCCCCAAAAGCGTACATGGCGGTCCTCGGGCTCGGGCTCTCGGGCTGGAACTATACCAGCCAGGAGCTTGCACGTCTCAGTGACAGGTGGGGTAGCCCAGTGTAAGGTGGGGACGTGCAAGTGACTAGGCACGGCAGAATGCGTGCATATCTATCTAAATTTTGGACGGTCGGATGTGGGCCCGCCTTGTACTTTCCACGTTGGCTGCTGCTGCCAGTGGCTGGCTTGGGTGCCAAATCAGTACTGCAAGGTTTCTCGAAGAAACATGAAGACGTATCGCGTTGTCGCTCGTCAAGTCGTCACCCACTGATGTTGGGAGTGATGCAGGTAAATCAAGTGAAGAAGCAGATTGGATCAGCGGGATCGATCCTCATCTTCATGTTTTTTTTTCAAAAAGGTGGACTCCCCGACCTCTGCATCAGAATGATGCAAACGGCCAACTTACTTATTAACCAAAAAAGAAAGTGTCAACAAGGTTCCAATATCTTCAAAAAATAAAAAAGCAAAGAAAACTCACACAGAGCCATGAAGGGCTAGAAACATCGACTAGCCAAGATAAGAGGCCACAACCGGCTGGCTATCAATAGATAAGTAAACTAGATGTCTATCCTATTACATGACCGTCATCCAAACCGGTTGAAGATATCCCGAGCTACCATCTCCCAGCGGAAAGATCCAGTAACCAAATGCTCTCTGGCCTCCGTCGGAGTGAGTAGCGACCACGAACGGATCCGTGCCGTAGTTCGGAATATAACCTGCAAAAAGTGAATACATGATATTCTGTTAAAAACCAAATCATTTCTGCAAGTCCAGATAGTCCACAGCAAAGCGCGAACCCCAACCCGAATGTGTTTCGCTAAGTCAGGCTGACTCCCATTCGGCCATGTCCCAAATAACGCGTTAACAGAATTCGGTGGTTTGATATTAAAAGCAATGTGAACCGTCTGCCAAAGGACTTTGGTCAACGGGCAATCAAAAAAGAGGTGTTTTATAGTCTCATCCCGATCACAGAAACTACACCTAGTAGGTCATGTCCAATTACGCTTTATTAAATTGTCCTTGGTTAAAATAACTTGTTTGTGGACAAACAACATAAACACTTTTATTTTCAAAGGAACTTTGACATCTCAAACATGCTTGGAAGTATGAATGGAGTACGAATTAATAACATCAATATACATTGATTTAACTGTGAATACTCCAGACTTAGTCAGTTTCCAGCGTAATTCATCAGGTTGTTGGGAAAGCTGGACCTCCATCAGTCTCCTAACTAGACGGAGCCATTCTTCCCAACGATTGCCCGCCAGCGTCCGTCGGAACTGAATATTAAGGGGGGTAGATTGAAAAACCGAAGCTACGAACACCTCACGTCGTTGAACAATACGGTACAACGACGGATATTGGATGGCCAAGGGTGTCTCGCCGAGCCAAGTATCCTCCCAGAAACGTGTGCAAGTACCGTTGCCAATAACAAACTTTGTCCTATTAAACATAGATTGTTTGACTTTCATTAGTCCTTTCCAGAAAGGTGAATCAGTCGGCCTGACTGTAACCTGGGACAAAGTTTTTGTCTGAAGGTACTTGCTGCGAAGGATTTGAGCCCAGGTGGCATCATTCTCCAAATAGAGCTTCCACAGCCACTTGCTAAGAAGGCATCTATTCTTAACTTCAAGGTTCTCTATACCAAGACCCCCTTGGTCTTTCAGTCTACAGATGATATCCCATTTAGCAAGCCGGTATTTTCTTTTAGTCTCATCACTCTGCGAAAAGAACCGCGATCGATAGAAGTCCAGTCTCTTCCGAACACCAACTGGGACCTCAAAGAACGATAGGAGAAACATAGGCATACTCGTGAGCACCGAGTTAATCAGGATTAATCGGCCTCCGTATGACATGAGCTTACCCTTCCAGCAACTCAGTTTCTTCTCAAATCGGTCCTCGATGCACTTCCATTCCTTGTTTGTCAGCCTACGATGGTGGATTGGAATACCTAAGTACGAGAAAGGTAACTCTCCCAACTCGCACCCAAACAATTGCCTATAAGCCTCCTGTTCGTCTTTGGCTCTACCAAAACAGAACAGCTCGCTCTTATTAAAGTTAATCTTTAGCCCGGTCAATTGTTCAAATAGGCATAACACCAGCTTCATATTTCTCGCCTTGGCCAAGTCATGCTCCATAAAGATGATCGTATCATCAGCGTACTGAAGTATGGAAACACCTCCATCAACAAGATGAGGTACCAATCCACCTACTTGACCATTTTCATTAGCCCTTCCTATCAAAATTGCTAACATATCCACCACAATGTTAAACAGGATAGGGGACATCAGATCTCCTTGTCTTAGGGGTTTATGTGTCTGGAAATAATGACCTACGTCGTCATTTACTTTAATTCCCACACTACCTTTTTGCGTAAATGATTCAACCTGTCTGCGCCAGGCTTCATAAAAACCTTTCATACGCAATGACTGTTGGAGAAATGGCCATTTGACCTTATCGTACGCTTTCTCGAAATCCACCTTAAAAATTACTCCATCTATTTTTTTGGAATGGATTTCATGGAGCGTTTCATGCAGGACTACCACCCCTTCAAGGATATTTTTGTCCGGCATGAAAGCAGTTTGGGACTGTTGCACCACAGAATGCGCAATCTGTGTCAGCCTATTAGTCCCGACCTTGGTAAAGATTTTGAAACTAACATTGAGGAGGCATATCGGTCTGAATTGCTCAACCCTCACAGCATCCGTTTTCTTAGGAAGCAATGTGATAGTTCCAAAATTCAAGTGGAATAATTGAAGCTGTCCCGAGAACAAATCATGGAACATAGGTAGCAAATCCCCCTTAATAATGTGCCAGCACTTTTTATAGAACTCGGCCGGGAACCCATCCTCATCTTCATGTGCTTTCGCTTTTCTTTCCACGAGTCATAGCTTGAGCTGTGGATGGGGCGGCCGGCCGATTGGCACCTCAACCGGAGAAAGGCGCGTTCACATCGGAAATGCCCTTTGGGGGACGGCTGCGTCGATGGACTTTACAAAAGAACATATTTCCATAGGGCGATGATACGCGCCGGTGCGCCGGCCCAAACATTCGGCCGGTCTGCTGCTAGCCACCTGATCCAGAAAACACGAACCGTCAGATTTCAAAGTCGTCTTCTTCCCTTTCCCCATCTTCCTTCTCAGTCTCGCACACATGGGGAAACCGAAAAGCACAGCACCACCCCCTCCTCGTCGCCGATGTGGCCGTGCTGGACGAGCTCCGGCGAGCCCCCCCCCCCAAGCAACAAATGCTCAATGGTCGGTTGAAGCAAAATCATTGTAAGGTTCCAACAAAAAGAGACATCGTTTCCAGCAAAATCAAGGTCAACAAAGGGAACTTCAGTGATTGATTGGTAGCAAAAACAAATGCTAGATCCAGCAAAATAAACGCTTGTTCCAGCAAAATAACTTAGCAGGAGACTCCCATCGGTTTCGATTGTAGCAAACAAAAGAAGGATTGTAGCAAAAAGAAGAACAAGTTCCAGCAAAAATTACACTGGTTCAAGCAAAAACACGTGTCGCCGGCGAGGGCGAGTCTAGTTCTAGCAAATCGCATGGCCGATGGCAGCAAAAACTGATGCCGGTTCCAGCAAACGGATGACCGGTTGCAACAAAAAAGGGTCGTCTGTAGCCCGCCGTCCGTCTCTATGGCGTGAAGACCTTTTGTCGGTTGAAGCAGTGAGGGGCGCCGGTTCCAACTCTGGGATGCCTGGTTGCAGCAAAAAGGCGTCGCCGGCTGTCGCGGGTATCCAGCACTTGCCGTCGCCGTCTCCAGCACCGGCGGGGTGCTGATTGCGGCACTTGTAGCCATCGATAGAAACGGGTGCAGCGGTGGTGGATGGTGGCGCTCCCATGGTCGGAGACCCACGTCGGCGGCCGTCGCGCAGCGCCATGGGTCGAATGCTGCTGCGCCGTGTGGAGGAAGAAGCAAAGATGAACATAGGTGTGGAAGCGCGTGGCGAGCATAGGATGGGGATGGATGAGGCGAGAGGTGAGAGAGATGTAATATGTGGCGAGGAAAGCGAATGGGGATGGATAAGGCAGTGCTGCGCCTGGTAAAACGGTGCGTGGGGCCCATAGTTAGTGCGCTTGCGTGGGAGCCGACCGGCGGAAGCTTTGGCCGGTCCGCCGGCTCAAAATGTTTACCATTTCCATAAGGGAATTGTTTCTGGCCGGGGCACCGGCCGAACCGTTCCGCCGGTCTCGTCCACGCGCGCGCGCTGCAGCAATTTAAGTGGCGACACGTGGAGTGGTGGGTCCCAATCACACGGCCTTGTCCCCTTCCAGCTTTCTCTTCAACTGCCCGTCTTCTCTCTCTTCCCACCTTGCAGATCCAACCTCGCCGGCGTTCTTCCGAGCTGCCATCCCCTCGCGGCACCAGCAGCTACCCTTCTTCCTTCTCCCTCTTCTCCCTTTCCTCCTCCTCTCTTCCCTTTTTGCTGCAACCGGAGACAGGCCAAATGCGGGGAGGAACCGAGGTGCCCGTGCTACAACCATGGCCACGGGGAGGAGCTGCAACTGCGGTACTGGGAGAGTTGCAAACGGCGTTTTCCCGTGCTACAACCATGGACACAAAAAGCTACATCTAGTAGATAAAAAAGCTTCAACCAGACAACGAAATACAGGAAATGTTACAACCGCTTTGACAAAAAGCTTCAACCCGCAGATGAAAAAGTTTCAAAACATAGATTGAGAAAATCCTCCTCAACGACGACGATGGCGTCTCTCTGTGTTTTTGTTGCAACCGCAGAGTAAAAAGCTGCAACCCTTTGTGAAAAAAGCTTCAAGCTCAGGTGAAAAAAGCTTCAATTGGCACGGTGGAAAGCTTCAATCCGCGAGAAAAGCTTCAACAGGATAGAGAAAAGCTTCAACCGATGAGATAAAAATCTTCAACCTGACTCGCAATGGCAGCGAGCGGCGATGTTGAGAGCCGCGTCGGCGACACGACAGTGCAACGACGATGGCGGCTGCTAGGTGCTGCAACGACAGGGGGTGCCGGTGTGCTTCAAGACGGCGCCATTTTTTGCTACGAGGGGGCGACGGGCTTTCTGCTGGACCGGGGGGCGAGTACGGATGCTGCGACGGCGATGGGGACGGCGACCGGCGGCGACGGGGACGGAGAGCGCATCCAGCAGCATGGGACTAGGGGGAAAGGAGGTCCAGGCGAGGGGGCAGTCGCCGGCGGCAGGAGCGGCTGGGGTGGGGGCGCGGTGAAGAAGAAGAAGAAGAAGAGGAAGAAGAAGTCAACGCAGGGGAAGGAGGCATGAGGAACAGATCTGACGGCTCGAGCTCGCGGATCAGACGGCTGGGGCTTGACCGGTGAAAGTGCTAGTTATCGACTAGAGGGGGGGTGAATAGGTGATTTTTATGAAAGTCTTCAAAACGTGGAACTTTCGAAGACAAACAATAGAAATGACCTAATTGATATGCAGCGGAAGATAAACTACAACAAGCAAACCATAGTCAAGTATGCAATAATGTGAAAGTACAGAGACTAATAGCTGCTTAGTAGTAAGGATCAGGATGGAAGATAGTATGAAGCCAACCAACGATAGTAGTCAAGCAATGAAGTCAAACAGGTACGAAAAATAGGCAATGACTTCACGAAGACAAACTCTAAGTAAAGGGAGGGAGAGGATAGAACCAGTCACTTGTTGAAGACACAAGATTTGTTGGACCAGTTCCAGTTGCTATGACAACTGTACGTCTGGTTAGGGAGGCTGAGATTCAACTCAGAAGACTGCGTCTTCACCTTATTCCCCTTGAGCTAAGGACACACAGTCCTCGCCCAATCACTCTGGTAAGTCTTCAAGGTTGACTTCCGAACCTTCACAGACTTTGTTCACCGGCGATCCACAATGACTCTTGGATGCTCAGGACGCGGCGCCTAACCGGCTGGAGGATTCACAGTCCTCAAGTGTAATAAGTCTTCAGGTCACGCAGATAGAAAGACTTTAGTGATGCCTAACACTCTTTGGCTCTGGGTGTTTGGGCTTTGTCCTCGCAAGGATTTCTCTCTCTCAAAGGCTTCGATGTGGGTTGCTCTCAAATGACAAAAGCCATGCACTAACTCTGAGCAGCCACCAATTTATGGTGTAGGGGGTGGGCTATTTATAGCCACTAGGCAACCCGACCTGATATGTCCGAAATGACCCTAGGTCACTAAGGAACTGACACGTGTTCCAACGGTCAGATTTCAAACACACACGACAACTTTACTTGGGCTACAAGCAAAGCTGACTCATCCCGCTCTGGATAAGATTTGCTCTCATTGTCTTCGCTTGAAGACATAGGATTTGGGTTGAGCATCACTTCAGTCATTCTGACTTTGTTCACTTGGACCCCACTTAACAGTACGGTGGTTCTTATGACTCAACAAAGAAGAAAAAGGAAACAACGAAACCACACAGTCTTCGCGCTCCATAGTCTTCACTCAATGTCTTTTCATGTCATAGTCTTCAATATGAATATCTTCACATACCACCATTGTCGTCAATGTCTTCATACATTTTTAGGGGTCATCTCCGGTAGGTAAACCGAATCAATGAGGGACACTACCTGTGTTATCCTGCAATTCTCACAAACACATTAGTCCCTCAACCAAATTTGTCGTTAATACTCCAAAACCAACTAGGGGTGGCACTAGATGCACTTACAATCTCCCCCTTTTTGGTGATTGATGACAAACTGGTTGAAGTTTTCAACGGGGATAAAGTATGTGAAATTGTAAAGGATAGGGTATTGTCTTCATAAGTGGCAAAGGCTCCCCCTGAAGATATGCATATAAGTAATTTGCTTTTGGAATGCAAATGCACATGGCAGGTTGTACTTGTGGAGATCCTCTTCAACTTATGAAGATAATTCATCATGCATGAAATGATATAACTAAGAGAATGACATGCATAATGAAAAATGGATGTCTGCAGAATGATCTAAGTGCGGAAGTTATCATCGCACATGCGGAATTTATCATCGCATCACAGAAAAGCAAATAAGTAGCAGACGACCATCGAGTTATGGTGTTACAACTCAAAGAACCAAATGTATCAAAAGCGAGAGTTGTAAACACTAGGCAAAATATTGAGCAACCGCCCATATGAACCCGCTTGAAGACTATCAAACTCATATGCGTCTCCCCCTTTTGTTAGTAAGGACCAAAAAGGTTTGAATACATAGAGCATCTACTCGTTCCCATGAGGAGTAGGTGAAGCAGCAGGGTTGTCATTGTTGTTTGGCAGCGCAGACGAACTTGGTGCAGTGTCAATGCATGCAGAAGTAGGGGGGCGGTGAAGTAGCATCGTCTTCATCATCGATCACTTTGGCATTCACAGTTGCCACGGAGGAATAATAGTCAGAGTCTTCAAGGGATTAAGTTCGACGTAGGACAGCATTCCGTGGAGGAGTGGAGTCAAACTTGAATCTTTCAGTGAAGCCATCATCTTGAAGATCTGCTTCAGCACTGAGCAGTGTCAAACTCTTTCATGATCGCCGACAGGTCTCGTGAGTGACAAAAGCATTCTTGGTGGCAAGATTTCGAATGCGATTGACGTCCACCAAGAGGCTTTGCATCTGTCGCTTGAGCCAGAAGTGATGCTTGTCTTGTTTCTGATGCAGTGCAACAAGAAGTTCTCGGTCATTTAGGACGCGAGATCGCTTCTTAGGCCTTTGGGCAATTGTGCTCTCAGTAGCTTCAGTTTGCGCACGGTGAGGCAGACGAGTGTTCCCAGCCATTGGATAGACACGAGTTACTGCTTGGACTCCTTCCATGGGTTGAGTGAAGCTTTGGTGATCAGCATTTTGAAGACAAAGAGGCTTCTTGGCAGGCTCAGGGTATATGGCTTCTACTAACATATCAACCTCTGGTAGAAAGATCAGATGATTGCGAGCAGAGGGCTGATAGTTGATAGCAGAGTGTAGCTTGATGAGGCGCATGACCCATGGAGCATAGAATTTCAGGCCAAAACGGTCAGATCCAGACACAGCCAGTTGTCGGATGAAGAATTCTTGTGTATTGAAGCTGATGCCATTGAGGATGTAAAAGACCAATGTCTTCATGGCTCCTTCAAGTTTTGCAGCTGATGAATGCCCTTTGATAGGCCATAGAGTTTGCCTGATGATGTGATATATTGTGCGAGGCAGATACTCAAGGTCATCAACAAAGAACTCCTTTGGGTATTCAGCGTCAGGTGGCAGAGGCTTCATCATGCTCAACATCTGGCTCATGTTAGGCTCTGGCTTATGGAAAATCCTCTCCAGTGCATTGCGATGGAGTTGACAATCAGGTTCGAACAGCTCTCTGGGAGTGGGTAGGCCTGTAAGCTCAATGACGTCAAGAGCTTTGGCTTCATGATGAACATTTCCTGTCATCCACTCGAGAACCATGTCTTTGTATCCCTGTACTAGCCGCGAATGTGGAGGGTAGCATAGAATTGAAGCAAAAGTTCCTCATTCCAATGTTCTTTGTCTGTCACAAAGCTGAGCAGACCTGCATCACGAAAGCAGTCAAGTGCTTCTTCTAAGCATGGCAGTCCAGCAAAGGCTTCAGTGTCGAGGCGCATATGAGGGAAAATGCGCCCTTGATCATACAGAACGCAGGAGTAATAGCTTCGCTGCTGATAGCTCCAGAAACGATCAGATGATATTCTTGGCCTTAAGTAGGGGTTCTTTGCTCTGTCAAAGAAGGTGTTGTGTCTTTTGAAGCCATTTGCATTGAAGGACCCTATAGAGGTGGCAGTACCTGGGAACCTTGGCAGTCTTGGCTTTGGTTTCTGGACCAGAGGCCTATGCTCAACATGATCATCAAACTGAGGACCAGAGGCATTAGGCGGAGGGACCAGAACGGGCCATTTTAGTGATTAGCTGACCATAGTTCTATGCTTGCTCAATTGTATGGGACCTTGGTGGCGGAACAGGAGCAGTGGCAACAACAGAGGCGTCAGGCTGCACAACAGATGCTTTAGGAGCAGTTGCATCATTGGCTTCTGGCACATTGGTTGGTGTAGGCTCCACATTTGCTTCAGCCATGACTACGTCATTGGCTTCATTTGTGTTGGTGGTGGCAGCCTCAAGATTTTCAACCTCCACTTGATGAGCTGGAGGATCGGGCACTGGCACGTTCACTTCAGGAACAACTTCTTCAGTAATGGGGGGAGTAGGGACACTTTCTTCTTCTTGTTTGTCATCGGCTAATGCAGCCGGATTGTCTTCAGCAGCTTTGGCTTCAGACACGGAGATATTCACAGTCGGAGTGGCTTCTGGAAACACTTGACGTGCAACAGATTGGTGGTGCACTTCTCCTTCTGGAATGCTCGAAAGAGGGACTTGAGGCCTTGGTCCTTTGCGAAGCCTGTGTAATGCTGGCGACGCCTTTGGAGATGGAGTTGGCTGGGTCTCAAAGTCATCCTCTTTTTTTTTGCACAGGTGGTGTGACTTGTTGTTGTTGGGGAGTACTCGGGGAGTCTTGTTGTTGTGGGTGATCAGCCCATGATGCATCCTGAGCAATTGGCGTCAGAGGACGACCAATGCTGATGAGTTCGCTATTCGTGAGAACAAGCGATGATACCAAGTTGTGTTCGATCTGAGGAAGAATCATCTTCAACATTGTCATTGTGACCAATGTCTTCAGCAGCAGTGGGATCAACTGCTGGAATGTCTTCAGCTTCATGAGCCTCTATGGTAGCTGGCTCATGAACTATCATCCGTCGTTCTTGGTGTTCAGATGCAGGGCGAACCATTGAGATAGGTTCAACAACTAAGGGCTCTGTGGGAGCAGCCCGATTCTTCTTGGTTTTGCGCTTCTTCTTGGAGGGAGCAACATCAGAGGCTTCAGTATTTTTCCCTTTTCTGGCTTTAGCCTCGGCAATCCTCGTCTTCTTCAGTTATGAAGCGGTTGACCTGACCTTTGGCTTCGAGCCAGTCATGCTGCTTGGGAAGACTATGCGAGGTTCTTCCTGCCTTGAAGGTGCAGATTGGTCAGTTGATGGCTTCTTCTTCGTTGCAGCCATTCTGGGATCAATGCCAGGACGACCAAGAGCCTTGCGCTTCTCAGCCTCATTGTAGTCTTGCACACACTTGTCAGCCAGACTCTTCATGCGCTCACGAGAGCCTTTAGCTTCGTCGCGCTTCTTGAGAAAGGCTTCTTTGAGCTCGTGCAGCATGATCTTGAAGTTTTTGACATCTTGCACGCTGAGCTTTGCCACATGCTTCTTGAACTGAGCTTTCTCATAGTCGATCTTGTGCTTCAGTTCAACGATGCGCTGAGCAAGAGCTAGCTCAGAAGCAATGGCGCCATTGAAGGAGACGTTGAGGCCAATGGGAAGTTGCAGATCTTCAAAGCTGAGATTTGGGGTGTCAAACCACTCATCAATGAAGTTATGGATGATTGCCACATCGAAGAGAGGCAAATCATTGAAGATCTCTGCTTCTTCCTTGCTCTTGATCAGTAGCTCAAGAGCATCATCTACAAGATCTTCATCACTGGACAGATCAATGTGCTCTTCTCGCAGAATGGCAGCAGGAGTCAATGTCTGATCAGTATTTTTGACATTTTCTTTTTCTTCTCCGTCTTCTTGGAGATACGTGATAGATCTTCAAACTGCACACTGTCTTCAGGAGGTGCAGTGGCCAGTGGCTTCGCACGTGAAGCTTTTGGAGGAGCAGCTGATCTTGAAGCCTTAGCCTTCTTTGGCTTCTGCGGCTTTGGAGTAGGAGCTGGGGCTTCATCAATGTCAGCATCATCATCAGAATGATCCACTTTGGCACCTTGGACCGAGATGTAAGTGATGAGGCCATCAAGGTTGTAGAAAGGACCGATGACATTGGGTTCTGCATCATGTGAGCCATCAGCACGGGGAGCAGAGGGACCAGGGTTGAAGTCTAATCCCAATGACTTCTTGTTTTCCTTGGCCGATGCCTTTGCATGCTGGAAGTTGCGCTTGAAGAGCTTATCGTCACGACACAAGAGCAATGACAATGGGTCGACATTTTCAGGCTAAGGTCCACGCACCATACAAGGATAGAAACCCTATGCAATAGCTTCAGCTCTGTTCTTGGGTGGAAGGCCTCGATAGATAATATCACCCCAAGGACTTTTGATAGCATTCTTTTCAGCGTATTCCTGGGTCACGAACTTGTATTTGAACCATTGTTCAGCCCAATATCGTCGAATCCATTGGATTCGTGTCTTGTGCTGATTATAATCCTCTTCAGGATCTGTCTTGTAAAGCTCTAAGAGGTCATCAGGAAAATCTCTTGATGTTCCCCCACGACGCTATCTGCCACCCTTCCTTACTGATTTCTCTGCAGCCATGAACTTCAAACTGAATGGCTTCGACACGTTCAAAGGCTTCAAAGGCTTTCGCTTGCTGGATAAACAGGAACTGGCTTCGGGAGAGTTAATGTGATGTTGTAAGAATTCTGCAAATGAATGCAGACTATGAGAACCAAGGGATTCTCCCATGGACATGTACCTGTGACAGCATTAGAGATGCGAGGGAAGTGGAAGAGGTCATATGCATTCTCAGAAGATTTTGAAGATAAATCAGTTTGAAGACATTGAACTCATGATGCGAAGACATTCACTTATATGTTGAGAGTTGGTTCCAGATTTGTACGAATCCGTGAATAAGTACAAGTGAGGAATCTAACTAGATATGAAGCTTAAGTGAATATACTAGGCAGTATGAGATGCAGACAGACTAGATCTAACATTGTATAGGTAGAAACCAATTTTGGTAAATAGGATGAATCTTTGAGGATCAAAAAGATGGTAAAAATAGAGTTGTATTTACCACACAAAGAACTGCTAGATGGGATGAGTAGGAGACCGAGCAGTTCAATCCACCGTGCCCTAACTTGGCGACGGAGGACACCTATGGCGGCGGAGGAGAGGACGATGTCCGCGGCCGGCATGAGGACGACGTCAGAGAAGTCGCGGCAGCTAAGCGCTTCATCGCCGGCGTCGTCGAGAGCTAGCGGTGGCGCTAGGGTTTTGACGAGGTGGAGAGGTGGAAGAAGGTTTTCTTTACCGCAGGGGACATGTATTTATAAGGAAGTGTGCGGCACAACGCAATTACGCAGGTGCCCTGGCGGTTCACATCTGAGGGGCATGTGGCACGCATGCAACATACTCAGAGTTGTCCCACGTTCCCACGCCCGCTAGGTTTGTCGGATGGTTGTTCCGGCTTCTCCGGATTTCAAACAATAAGGATGAATCATTTAAAAAAAGACTTAATGTTTGTCTCTGTGTCTTCTGCTGACAAGGACGTAGAGAAGACATTCGACAGTTTCAATAGAATGCATATGATTTGGACAGATAGAGTTTGAGATAGAAAGCATAGAGAGATTAGGGTCCGATCACATTCACTTAGTTCAAAAGATTCAACTAGGAAGACATAGCTATAAGTGAATGCTGTAGAGGACAGAACACTAGTATGTATATCAGAAGCAATCAAATCAACATAGTGAAGAAAATGATGAGGATAAGTTAAAATTGAAGACAAACCAAATGCAAAGACATAGAAAAAATAACGCCATGAGTGAAACACTTCAAACAGAGAAATTTGGTGGTGGCGTTACCCACCGTATAGGAAGTATTAGACCCAGACACGACGCACAATTATCGTGGCGCTCTGAAGTCAAATTCCACGTTAATGTATTCACACTCAGAATGTAAGTCTTCATTCATTGAAGATATACTTTACTTCGTGTGTTGCACATCTAAGTCATCAACATGCATAAGTGTTAGGATGTGTGCCTGATCACAGGACATTTGAGGATTCCAAGATATTTAGCTCACACCCTAACTTGCAAAACCTTTTCTCATCCAAGGGCTTTGTGAAGATATCTGCCAGTTGCTCTTCAGTGTTGACTTGAATGATGTCAATATCTTTCTTCATGACATGATCTCTGAGAAAGTGATGACGAATTTCAATGTGCTTTGTCTTCGAGTGCTGGTCTGGATTGTTGGCAATCTTGATGGCGCTTTCGTTATTGCAGAAGAGAGGTACTTGTTTCAGATTGATGCCATAGTCCTTGAGAGTTTGCTTCATCCATAGAAGCTGAGCGCAGCAAGATCCAGCAGCAATGTATTCAGATTCAGCAGTTGAGAGTGATACACAGTTCTGCTTCTTTGAAGACCAACAGACAAGTGATCGTCCCAGAAAGTGACATGTGCCTGATGTAGACTTGCGATCCACCTTGTCACCAGCATAATCAGCATCCGAGAATCCAACCAAATCAAATTTTGAGCCCTTTGGATACCATAATCCGAGTGTTGGGGTGTAAGCCAAATATCGAAGAATTCGCTTCACAGCTAAGTGATGCGATTCCTTTGGTGCCGCTTGTTATCGAGCACACATGCAAACACTAAGCATAATATCTGGCCTAAATGCACATAGGTAAAGTAAGGAACCAATCATGGAGCGGTATACCTTTTGATCAAATTCTTTACCATTGTCGTCGGGACCCAGATGGTGTTTGGCTGGCATTAGCGTCATGTAACCTTTGCAATCTTCCATTCCAAACTTCTTCAGACAATCTTTGAGGTATTTTTCTTGAGATATGAAGATGCCATTCCTTTGTTGACGAATTTGAAGACCAAGGAAGAACTTCAGCTCACCCATCATGGACATCTGATATTGCTCTTGCATCATGTATCCAAACTCATCACTATACTTCTGGTTGGTGCAACCGAAGATAATGTCATCCACATATATTTGGCACACAAACAGTTCACCATCATATGTCTTCGTGAAGAGTGTGGGATCGAGGGATCCAGGTTTGAAGCCTTTGCTCTTCAGGAAGTCTTTGATCGTATCATACCAAGCGCGAGGAGCTTGTTTGAGGCCATACAGTGCTTTGTTTAGCTTGTACACAATATCAGGATGTTTTGGATCTTCAAAGCCAGGTGGTTGTGCTACGTATACTTCTTCTTCAATCTTGCCGTTGAGAAATGCACTCTTCACATCCATTTATATAGCAATATGTTGTGGTGGTTAGCATAGGCTAGCAGTATGCGAATAGCTTCAAGCCTAGCCACAGGAGCAAATGTTTCATCGAAGTCAATTCCTTCAACTTGAGTATATCCTTGAGCCACAAGACGTGCTTTGTTTCTGACGACTTGACCATGCTCATCTTGCTTGTTTCGATATATCCATTTTGTGCCAATAATGTTATGCTTGCGAGGGTCAGGACGCTTGACAAGTTCCCAAACATTGTTCAGCTTGAACTGTTGAACTTCTTCTTGCATAGCTTGTATCCATTCAGGTTCCATAAAGGCTTCAACAACTTTCTTGGGTTATAATATTGACACAAAAGAAAAGTGCCCACAGAAATTTGCTAACTATGTTGCTCTTGAGCGAGTAAGTGGACCAGGTGCATTGATGCTATCAATTATCTTCTCAATTTGTACTTCATTTGCAACTCGAGGATGAACTGAACGAAGACCTTGCTCTTGCTGATCATTATCATCATTGGGAGGATTGTCTTCAGTCTGAGCATTGTCTTCAGGTTGGTTAGGTGCAGAAATGATAAGTTCCTCTTCAGGTTCTGCTTCAGAAGGCATGATTTCACCAGTTCCCATCAGCTTGATAGATTCGCTGGGCGGAGCTTCGTCTAGTGTACTTGGCAGGAGCTCTCTTTGTGAACCATTGGTTTCATCAAATCGCATGTCCACAGTTTCAACGATTTTGTAGAGATAAAGGTTGAAGACTCTATAAGAGTGCGAGTCCTTTCCGTAACCGAGCATGAAGCCTTCGTGAGCTTTAGGTGCAAATTTTGACTTGTGATGGGGATCCTTGATCTAGCACCTAGCTCCAAATACTCTGAAGTAGCTGACATTTGGCTTCTTGCCAGTAAGGAGCTCATAGGATGTTTTGTTCAGAAGCTTATGGATGTAAACACGGTTGATGACGTGACATGATGTATCAATAGCTTCAGGCCAGAACTTTCTTGGTGTCTTGTACTCGTCGAGCATTATTCGAGCCATCTCAATGAGGTTTCTGTTCTTGCGCTCTATGATGCCATTTTGCTGAGGTGTGTATGGAGCAGAAAACTCATGAGTGATTCCCATTGTATCCAGATAAAGATCAAGTCCAGTGTTTTTGAACTCAGTGCTGTTGTCACTTCTGATATGCTTGATCTTGACGCCATAATTGTTCATGGCTCGATTGGCGAAGCGTCTGAAGACATCTTGCACTTCAGTCTTGTAGAGAATTATGTGCACCCATGTATATCTTGAGTAGTCATCAACAATGACGAAGCCATAGAGACAAGCAGTTGTTGTGAGGGTAGAGTAGTGAGTAGGGCCAAATAAGTCCATGTGTAACAGCTCGAAGGGTTGAGATGTCGTCATGATTGTCTTCAAGGGGTGCTTTGCCCTAGTCATCTTTCCAGCTTCGCAGGCACCACACAAATGATCCTTCTTGAACTTGACACCCTCGATGCCTATGACATGCTTCTTCTTGGAGAGTGTGTGTAAGTTCCTCATGCCAGCATGCCCCAGCCTCCGATGCCAGAGCCAACATTCTGAAGCTTTTGCAAGAAGGCATACGGTGAGCTGTGGACCTGCTGAGAAATCTACCATGTATAGATCATCTTTACAATACCCTTCAAAGACTAGAGACTTGTCAGATTCCATTAGTACAAGGCAACGATATTTTCCGAATAGCACAATCATGTTCAAGTCACAAAGCATCGAGACAGACATTAAGTTGAAAACAAGGGATTCAACAAGCATTACTTTATCCATGTGTTGATCCTTTGAGATTGCAACTCTACCTAGACCCAATACCTTGCTTTTACCAGTGTCAGCGAATGTGATGTGACTCTTGTCTGATGGACGTAAGGTTGAGTCCATGAGAAGACTTCGATCACCAGTCATATGATTAGTGATCCGCTGTCCATAATCCATTCTGAAGCATGAGGTGTCATACCCTACAGTACAGTTAGGGGGATAGGCTTCACAAAGAGTGTTGTGAAGCATAAGCATTTGACGCACAAGAGGATTATCAAAGCTTAGGTCAAGGTTAGGACAGATAGTATGACTAGTAAGCAATTCAGATACGAAATACATAGTAAGACTATATGGGCATTTTATCTTGCGTCCCATAATGTGTTTTAGGTCCCCAGCAATAGCATCGGACGCCTTTGATTTCAGGCTGGAGACCTTTCTCTGCAAAATAAAGTTAATTCTTCTTAACCACCCACATCTTCAAGGGTGGCTTAGAAGCAATGAGTCTAAGTGCAGCATCTGAGAATTTTGGCTTTGGAGCCCTAGCAAATAGCCTTGCAGGAGAAGAGAGATACTCATATGAATAAGCAGAAAAGTTCTTAGTTCTATGAACATAGTGGTTTGAAGACACACGCTCATATTCATAAGTCTGAGTATGGTATCCCTGCAAAACATTGGCGTTAGGGTGACTCAGGTGAGTCCTGTATTGTATGAGGCCTTTGGGCCATATGAAGCCATAGGTCTGGGGTTTGTCTGTTCCTTGGTGGTGTCATGATGACATTCACAGGAAGATTCTCAATACGCTGTTTAGGTACCCAGATCTTCTTTATAGGTGGTCCATTCCTGCAGTTAGTACCAATATACCTGGCAAACACTTCACCATTCTGATTCTTGAACAGCTTAAGTTTGCATCAAGGGATTCATCAATGATAATAGGATTAGCACACGTAAAGCCAGATAAGGTGGATGGATCCACTGAAGGTCCCTTTGCAACAACCCATGTGGTTTTGGGATACTGCTCAGGCTTCCAGTAGGAACCATCAACATTCATTTTCCTCTCGAACCCAACACCTTCTTTCCTAGGGTTTCGGTTTAGAATCTGCTTTTTGAGGACATCACAAAGTGTCTGATGTCCTTTCAGACTTTTATACATCCCTGTTTCAAGCAATGTCTTCAACCTAGCATTTTCATCAGCAATAGTAGTGGTATCCTCCGCAGAGGAGTTAGTTACCACATCAGTAGTTGAAGACAATGCAACAGTAGCAGCAGTGGAACATTCAGCAACAGAGGTAGCGTTATCACGCTCAAGACATTTTAGACATGGTGGTTCAAATCCATCCTGAGCGGGACTGATCTGTTGAGCGCGAAGTGACTCATTCTCTTTTTGAAGATCTTCATGAGCCGCTCTCAATTTCTCTAGCTCTTGCTTCCTTTGAAGATAATCATAGGAGAGCTTTTCATGAGTGGTTGAGAGCGTTTCATGACGACTTTCAAGTTCTTGGTACTTAGCATGAAGATTTTTTATGTCTTCAACTAAGGACTGTGAACGTGTCATTTCCGCGTCCAACAGGTCATCGCTTTTGTCTAACAGTTTTTGAGTATGTTCCATAGCTTTTTGTTGTTCAGTTGCAATTTTAGCAAGTGTTTTGTAGCTGGGTTTGGATTCACAATCAGAGTCGTCTTCACTTGATGTTTGAAAGTAAGCATCACGTGATTTTACCTTGGCACCACGTGCCATGAAGCAGTAGGTGGTAGCAGGGTCGTCCTTGTCATCAGCTTCAGCGTTGGTGTGGAAGTCATTTTCTTCAGTGTTGAAGATGGACTTGGCAACATAGGCTGTGGCTAGAGCCAGACTTGCAACGCCAGGGTCGGACTCCTCTTCAGACTCCACCTCCGCCTCCTCAGAAGCAGACTCCTCCTCTGAATCCATCTCCTTGCCAACAAAAGCACGAGCCTTGACAGATGAGCTCTTCTTATGAGATGAAGACCTTGATGAGGACTTGGAAGAAGACTTTGAAGATTTCTTCTTCTTCTTGTCATCAGAATCATATTCCTTGATCTTCTTCTTCTTCTTCTTCTCATTGTCCCACTGTGGACACTCAGAGATATAGTGTCCAGGTTTCTTGCACTTATGACATGTTCTCTTCTTGTAGTCATGAGTGGAAGCTTCATCATTTCTTGAGCTAGATTGTGAAGACTTTCTGAAGCCCTTCTTCTTAGTGAACTTCTGGAACTTCTTTACAAGCATAGCAAGTTCCTTTCCAATGTCTTCGGGATCATCAGAACTGCAGTCAGATTCTTCTTCAGATGAGGATACAACTTTTGCCTTCAAAGTGCGAGTTCGGACATAGTTGGGACCGTAGATATCTCTTTTCTCAGAAAGCTGGAACTCATGTGTGTTAAGCCTCTCAAGTATATCAGACGGATCGAGTGTCTTGAAGTCAGGGCGTTCTTGTATCATGAGGGCAAGGGTGTCAAAGGAGCTATCAAGTGATCTCAGTAGTGTCTTGACGATTTCATGCTTGGTAATCTCAGTGGCGCCGAGAGCACGAAGCTCATTTGTGATGTCAGTGAGGCGATCAAAGTGAGCTGGATGTTTTCATTGTCGTTTCTCTTGAAGCGGTTGAAGAGGTTGCGAAGAACACTGATCCTTTGATCTCTCTGGGTTGAGACGCCTTCGTTGACCTTGGATAGCCAGTCCCAGACTAGCTTCGATGTTTCCAGAGCACTCACATGGCCATACTGTCCTTTGGTCAGATGACAACAGATGATGTTCTTGGCAGTAGAGTCCAGTTGAATGAACTTCTTGACATCAGCAGGGGTGACACCTTCACCAGTTTTGGGAACGCCGTTCTTGACGACATACCAGAGGTCGACATCAATGGCTTCAAGATGCATGCGCATCTTATTCTTCCAGTAGGGATATTCAGTTCCATCAAACACGGGCAAGCAGCGGAGACTTTGATTATCCCTGCAGCCGAAATAGCTAAAACTCCAGGTGGTCAAACCGAATCACACAGAACAAGGGAGTACCTTGCTCTGATACCAATTGAAAGTGCTAGTTATCGACTAGAGGGGGCGGTGAATAGGCGATTTTTATGAAAGTCTTCAAAACGTGGAAGTTTCGAAGACAAACAATAGAAATGACCTAATTGATATGCAGCGGAAGATAAACTACAACAAGCAAACCATAGTCAAGTATGCAATAATGTGAAAGTACAGAGACTAATAGCTTCTTAGTAGTAAGGATCAGGATGGAAGATAGTATGAAGCCAACCAATGATAGTAGTCAAGGAATGAAGTCAAACAGGTACGACAAATAGGCAATGACTTCACGAAGACAAACTCTAAGTAAAGGGAGGGAGAGGATAGAACCAGTCACTTGTTGAAGACACATGATTTGTTGGACCAGTTCTAGTTGCTGTGACAACTGTACGTCTGGTTAGGGAGGCTGAGATTCAACTCAGAAGACCGCGTCTTCACCTTATTCCCCTTGAGCTAAGGACACACAGTCCTCGCCCAATCACTCTGGTAAGTCTTCAAGGTAGGCTTCCGAACCTTCACAGACTTCGTTCACCGGCGATCCACAATGACTCTTAGTTGCTTAGAACGCGACGCCTAACCGGCTGGAGGATTCACAATCCTCAAGTGTAATAAGTCTTCAGGTCACGCAGACAGAAAGACTTCAGTGATGCCTAACACTCTTTGGCTCTGGGTGTTTGGGCTTTGTCCTCGCAAGGATTTCTCTCTCTCAAAGGCTTCGAGGTGGGTTGCTCTCAAACGACAAAAGCTATGCACTAACTCTGAGCAGCCACCAATTTATGGTGTAGGGGGTGGGCTATTTATAGCCACTAGGAAACCCGACCTGATATGTCTGAAATGACCCTGGGTCACTAAGGAACTGACATGTGTTCCAACGGTCAGATTTCAAACACACATGGCAACTTTACTTGGGCTACAAGCAAAGCTGACTCATCCAGCTCTGGATAAGATTTGCTCTCATTGTCTTCGCTCGAAGACATAGGATTTGGGTTGAGCATCACTTCAGTCATTCTGACTTTGTTCACTTGGACCCCACTTAACAGTATGGTGGTTCTTATGACTCAACAAAGAAGAAAAAGGAAACAACGAAACCACACAGTCTTCGCACTCCATAGTCTTCACTCAATGTCTTCTCATGTCATAGTCTTCAATATGAATATCTTCACATACCACCATTGTCGTCAATGTCTTCATACATTTTTAAGGGTCATCTCTGGTAGGTAAACCGAATCAATGAGGGACACTACCTGCGTTGTCCTGCAATTCTCACAAATGCATTAGTCCCTCAACCAAATTTGTCGTCAATACTCCAAAACCAACTAGGGGTGTCACTAGATGCACTTACAACCAGCCCAACGATTGGGCCGGTGCGCCGGCGCAGATCGTTGCCCAAAAGATTAGGGCTTCAACTGAAATACTAGCTGAACTCGTGTAGTTCATCATAGTCTTCTGGCCTGAGTGGTAAAATGAGAGGTGTGCTCTCAAGTTCCATAGAAATATCCGCAGAAGGCAAGCTGTGTTTTGGCCTCACGAGTGGTGAAATGACAGGTGTGCTCTCAAATCTTATAAAAGTGTCTCCATAGGCAACGCTGTATTTTGCTCTCTATATCACTGTACCGTGGACGACCAAAATTGGTTAGCGCAGATAACCAAGAATGGTGCAAGTATCTGAATCTTTATCGCCTTGGCACCTTATTCCTCAAGATAGAAGCAAATATAATAATATAGGAATACAAATCAAACAATAAGATGCACACACGTATAGCCAACTGATGCAGGCAACATTCATGCTCCTATAAATACCTTCCTGCATCCTCATCCCTCCTCAAGTGAGCACTTGGCTTCGACACACAAGACACACCACAAAAGAAGTAGGGAGGAGGAGTTTCGGTGTCAAAACCGGCGGATCTCGGGTAGGGGGTTCCGTACTGTGCGTCTAGGCGGATGGTAACAAGAGACAAGGGACACGATGTTTTTACCCAGGTTCGGGCCCTCTCGATGGAGGTAAAACCCTACTCCTACTTGATTGATATTGATGATATGGGTAGTACAAGAGTGGATCTACCACGAGATCAAGGAGGCTAAACCCTAGAAGCTAGCCTATGGTATGATTGTTGTAATGGTTGTGTGTCCTACGGACTAAAACCCTCCGGTTTATATAGACACCGGAGAGGGCTAGGGTTACACAGAGTCGGTTACAATGGTAGGAGATCTACATATCCATATCCCCAAGCTTGCCTTCCACGCCAAGGAAAGTCCCATCCGAACACGGGACGAAGTCTTCAATCTTGTATCTTCATAGTCTTGGAGTCCGGCTGACGATGATAGTCCGGCTGTCCGGACACCCCCTAGTCCAGGACTCCCTCAGTAGCCCCTGAACCAGGCTTCAATGATGATGAGTCCGGCGCGCATATTGTTCGGCATTGCAAGGCGGCTTCCTCCTCCGAATAATTCATAGAAGATTGTGAACACCAGGATAGTGTCCGGCTCTGCAAAATAAATTCCACATTCCACCGTAGAGAGAATAATATGTACACAAGTTCAATCTGCTGACGTATTTTGTGGCATGACGTTATACCACCACCAAGCCTTTACTTGAATCGTTTTTTACTATACCACCTCAGCGCGTTTAGCGAAGAGGTTTCCTTGGCACGTCTTGTCGAAGCAGAGATCGTGTTCCCCTTATTCCGGGATTCCCATCAATACAGACGTGGGTAACCCAACCGCGCCATTGACGGTGGCGCTTGGGAGATAAGCGAGTTTTACCAGGCCGGTGGGGACGCATAGTCTTCGTCCGCCCATATATAAGGGGATAAGGATCCACCCTTTTTACCTACGCCTTCTTCCTCCTTTGCTTATCCAGCTCCGCGCACTCGAGCTCCAGCGCCCAAGTCCGCACATCTCGCCTCGACCTTCTCCAGCCATGTCCGGAGCGGGAGGCAAGTGGTTGGCCTCCTCCATTACGGAGGAGCACATCGAAAAGCTGTGCGGCGCCGGATACCTTTCCAGCGACATCACGCACCGGCTGCCCGACGAGGGGCAGCTCATCCCCACCCCCAGGCCCCATGAGAGGGTCGTATTCCTTCCCCACTTCCTCCGCTGACTGGGCTTCCCACTTCATCCCTTCGTCCAGGGGCTCATGTACTACTACGGCCTGGACTTCCACGATCTGGCGCCAAACTTTGTCCTCAACATCTCGGCGTTTATTGTCGTGTGCGAGGCCTTCCTCTGCATCCAGCCCCACTTCGGTTTGTGGCTAAAGACCTTCAATGTCAAGCCGAAGGTAGTGAAGGGCGTCCAAGCGGAGTGCGGAGGCGCCATGGTGGGCAAAATACCCAACGTCACCTGGCTCGAGGGGGCCTTCGTGGAGTCCATCAAGGGATGGCAATCGGGGTGGTTCTACATCACCGAGCCGCGTGACCCTAAATGGGCAGCGGCCCCTGAGTTTAGATCTGGTATCCCCATGCAGGTCACCTCCTGGAAAGAGAAGGGCTTGCTATGGGGCAGTTCAGAGGAGCTGACAGGACTCCAGTCCTGTCTCCAGACCTTGGTGAACAAGAAGCTTAGGCTTGTCAATGTGATCCAGGTCATGCTCGTCCACCGGATTCTCCCCTGCCAACAGCGGGCCTTCAATTTGTGGGAGTTCGATCCGGCACAGCACCGGACCCTGAGCGGGCTCTTTGACACGACGTACGAAGCTGCCTGGAGGGTGCTGTTCAAGGGCGGAGAAGCCCCCGCATCCGCGACGGAAGATCGTGGATTCAGCACCAAGCGCCCGGCCGGTGAGGTAAGCTTTGTTATCCTCTATGGGACACTTATTTTCTTTCATAGTTTGACTCTATGTGGGATTTAAACTCCCAATGCCTTTGACAGGACTGGCAGAGGACGTCCGGACAGGTAGATTGTCCGGCTCCCCTTCCCGAAGACCCAGCGGACGCCCGTTTAACGGGGCTGCTAGTCCCGGCACTTTATGTGGTGCTGGAGAAGAAGGCCAAGAAGAAGGCCACGAGAACTCGTAGAAGTTCCCGGCGCCAGGTGATATCAGACTCATCGTCCGATGGCTCCGAGGCGGACTCATCCCCCGAAGACGAGGAGGAGAAAGAGGACTCTCCCCCGGAGGGGGGAGAGAGGAAAAGGAAGGCTTCCCCAACGGGGGAGGCCGAAGGGTCCAAGAGGGGAAGGACCCTTCCCCCGGACAGCTCCGCCAACGCCAACGTTGGCGACGAAGAGTGGCCCTCAAGGGCCAGGCCTCCGGCAAGATCGTAAGTATCCGAATTCCTGAATGTTTTGTAATTTCTCTTTTGTGTCACATAGTGTCCTTCTAATGCCGCACACTACCTGTAGTCCGGCCGATGATGATCTTCCCGCTTCATCAAGCGGGTCATTGGCTCCGTCGGATGTAGATTCCATTCCGACTGCCTCCACCCCTTGCGACGCTGAGGACGCCGAGGTGGGATCCCAGGAAGGGACCCATCAGGAGGAGGCTCCGGAGGTGCCACAAGGCAGCCTCCCGAACTTTGCGCCGGACTCCATGCCGGAACCCGCAGTGGTTCCGGAGTCCGGCAGGCGGCCCCTTCGTAAGAAGGGCAAGACCGTGACCCCGGCAGCCTCCGTCCAACCGGAGGCGCTGGACAACTTGTTGGAGGCGCTCAACGGCGCTTCCATCGAGGAAGAACACCGCACTATCATGAGTGCGGTGATTCAGAAAGTTCAGCTCGCCAAGAGCGGGCTGACCGAAACCTGCAGCAGCCTTCTAACAGGCTTTGAGGTAAGAAGTTTAAAATATGTAATGTAATACCGCATAGACAGTAGCCCCTGATGCTCGGTTCGGTGTTCGGAAAGAAAAACCGGATTAGGGATCTTAAAAAAGATATACGCAGGAGTGCTAAAAATTATGTTAATATGGGTTTGCAGGCTGCGCTACTGACCTCTGCCGCACTGACTGCAGAGGTCGGTGCTTTGAAGCAGGACCTCGAGCAGTCCGAGCAAGAGCTCGGCCTTGCGAAGAAGCAGCTCGAGGACAAAGAAGGTGAGTAACACCACTTTTAAATTTGTACCTTACAAAAAAGGATTTTGGTTGCAATAGAAATAACAAGGATAATGTGGGTACTGTAGGGGCCACAAACGAGGTGGCGACCCTGAAGGAGGCCGTGTCCGCAGCCGAACGCAACGCGGCCGCAGAACAAGCAGAGCGAGAGAAGCAGGAGGCGCGGGTGGCGGAGGTACGGCAAGAGCTCCAGGCTCTCATGGAAAAGCATGAGAGCTTGGAGCGCGACTCGAAGACTCGAGAGTCCGAGCTTGCCTCGGCTCTTGAAAGTGCCAAAGCCGCTAAGGCCGAGGCCCATAAGGCCCTCCAGGAGATTGAGGCGGTGAAGAAAATAGCGGCGGGTAAGGCATTTTTCATGCAAAGCAAGCATGTGAATGTAAATTACCTGTTACTTACCCAAATTCGGAGCTCTCCAGGGGCGTTTGCAGATCTGCCTCGCAGCGTGTCCGAGGCCGCCGCATTCTACTAGGCCAAGGAGGGGAGCTCAACGGAGAAGGTCTTCTGGTCTTAGTATGCTGAGGCCGGACATCCGATGCCCCCTAGCGACCAGCTGAAGCAGCTGGTCGAGCTCCACAAGGTAGCCGAGCAGGCCATGAAGGGCCTCATAGTCCGGCTGTGGCCTGGAGAGGCCATGCCTGGGAGCTACTTCGGCCTCGTGCGGCGGCTGGTGGATGCATGCCCCTGGGTGGAAGTCATCAAGCGCTCCGCCTGCGTTGAAGGTGCCCGTCGGGCCCTTGCCCGCGCAAAGGTGCATTGGGGCAGGCTGGATGCAGAGAGGCTTATCACGGACGCGCCGCCAGCGGGCAAGGAGTATCGTACGCCCGAGATGTACTATAAGAGTGTCCTGAAGGGTGCCCGCAAGATTGCGGATGAGTGTCCCAAAGATGTAATTATTGAGTAAACTCGCAATGTGTTATGCTGTGCGCTGAAAACTTTGTTCATATGCGTTAAGCAACGCTTATTGATTTAAAATATTACCTTCTGTGCGGCCGTTTATTAAATCTAAGAGATGGCAAGTCGTCGGCTTCAGCCCCCATGCCACGAGTGCTGGGGTGTTCGGGATAAACTTGAGCACTCTTGTTCCCATTTTTGGGTCCATCTAGGGAGGCGCTCAACACAACGAACAAGGCAACCGGACTTATAATGCTTGAACACTCTCACTTAGCCATAGAATTCTATAATTTTAAATTTCGGCGAAGCCCCTAGTATTCGGAAGACCGAGTTCGGGGCGCTATCCACGCCTGGGCCAGACACAGCCGGTTCCTCGGTCGAAGCGGCATAAGTCTTTAGGGACTCGAAAAGACCTCTCGAACAGCGACCATCTCTCGCCTTATCATGACAGTCAATTTTAGCTTTCTCCACTGAGGCGCTCCCCCAGATCAACCGGGGCGCAATCGCAGTGGTTCTCCCAATGCTACCTTAGCCGACGGAACGGAACGTAAGGTACCAAAACATGGGAGCCGGGCAAACCCAACTATTGATCCAAGACATGATTGGAGCCGATGCATATAATGCTATAAGTTCGGGGTGCCGCACTTGTGAAAGTGTTCGGACTTATCACACCATAATGCGGGAAACATAAGCCCCTGGTATATTCGGCCGTACCAAAATGTACGGGTGCAAGATGTCAAGAATAAACATATATGTAAAAAGGAAATGCAATTATAAACAAAAAGTGATGCATTGTTTATTCAAGAGATTCTGCCATGAGTGCAGAACGATACAAATAGTGCGGTAAGCAAGGGTTGGACTATTAGAAGTGTCTCCCTCCAGGGGTAGGCTGCGGAATGGTGTATTTAACAAATTTAATGCTCATAATGGAGACCACCTGAGTGTTCATCGTAGCCTTTGTCCTTCCCTGGCTGTTGCATCATGAGTTCGGCAGGTTCACCGCCGGACAGGGTCTCTGGTGAACGGAGTCCTGTGGATAAAAAGAAGAAAAAGGAAAATAAAAAGAGCGACACACTTAGGAGCCCCTGGTGTGGTTGAGCCGCACTCTGGGCCTGTCGAGGTCGTGCCCCCCCCCTATGCCCATGGTATCTTCAAAGCGTAATGATGTACGACAAGAGCTGGTCTTGCAATCATGCAAGGGCTGGGGTTGGGGCCGCATTGCTACGCGTGCTCGGAACGTGCCAGGTGGTCTTGTTTGATGTTACTCCGGGCGCGTTTGGCTATGTCCGGTCGTTTAACGGCCGGACTCGAAAATTGCCTTAAAAGGTTGTTCTGTACTTCTGCCGCGAGAGCCGCTGTGTGTTCCTCCGTTCGGAGGGAGCGTTCAGTATTTCCGTTGACCGTGATGACTCCACGAGGGCCTGGCATCTTGAGCTTGAGGTATGCATAATGCGGTACCGCGTTGAATTTTGCAAACGCGGTTCGTCCGAGTAGAGCGTGATAGCCACTGCGGAACGGGACTATGTCGAAGATTAACTCCTCGCTTCAGAAATTATCCGGGGATCCGAAGACCACTTCCAGTGTGACTGAGCCTGTACAATTGGCCTCAACACCTGGTATGACGCCTTTAAAGGTCGTCTTTGTAGGTTTAATCCTTGAGGGGTCTATGCCCATCTTGTGCACTGTATCCTGATAAAGCAGGTTCAGGCTGCTGCCGCCGTCCATCAGGACTCTAGTGAGGTGAAATCCATCGACGATTGGGTCTAAAACCAATGCGGCGAATCCGCCATGGTGGATACTGGTCGGGTGGTCTCTTCGATCGAAAGTGATCGGGCAAGAGGACCATGGATTGAACTTCGGGGTGACTGGCTCCATCGCATATGCGTCCCTGAGTGCACGCTTCCGCTCCCTCTTGGGTATATGGGTTGCGTATATCATGTTTACCGTCCGCACTTGTGGGGGGAAACCCTTCTGTCCTCTACTGTTCGGCGGCCGAGTCTCTTCCTCGTCGTCGCTGTGCAGCCCCTTGTCATTGTTTTCGGCAATTAACTTGCCTGCCTGCTTGAATACCCAACAATCTCTGTTGGTGTGATTAGCTGGCTTTTCGGGGGTGCCATGTATCTGGCAAGAGCGGTCGAGTATTCGGTCCAAATTGGACGGACCCGGGGTAGTTCTTTTGAATGGCTTCTTCCGCTGACCGGGTTTAGAGCCTCTGAATCCGGCGTTGACTGTCGTATCCTCATTGTTATCGCTGTTAACGCGGCGTTTGTTTTTGTTTCGACGCGACCTGCCATTGTGGTCCTTAGTATCCGGACTGCCAGCATTTTTGCTGAGGTTGTTGCTGCGAGCTAGCCAGCTGTCCTCTCCCGCACAGAAGCGGGTCATGAGTGATGTGAGGGCTGCCATGGATTTCGACTTTTCTTGTCCTAGGTGCCGGGCCAGCCACTCGTCGCGGATGTTATGTTTGAAGGCTGCGAGGGCCTCCGCATCCGGACAGTCGATGATTTGATTTTTCTTTGTTAAGAACCGTGTCCAGAACTGTCTGGCCGATTCGTCTGGCTGCTGGATTATGTGGCTTAGGTCATCGGCGTCTGGTGGTCGCACATATGTGCCCTGGAAGTTGTCGAGGAATGCGGCTTCCAGGTCCTCCCAACACCCAATTGACTCTGCGGGCAAGCTGTTAAGCCAATGCCGAGCTGGTCCTTTAAGCTTGAGTGGGAGATACTTGATGGCGTGGAGATCGTCGCCGCGGGCCATATGGATATGAAGGAGGTAATCTTCAATCCAAACCGCGGGGTCTGTTGTGCCATCGTAGCATTCGATGTTCACGGGTTTAAACCCTTCAGGGATTTGATGATCCATTACATCGTTTGTGAAGCATAGTGGGTGTGCTGCGCCTCTATATTGAGTAATATCATGTGTAGCTCAAGAGAGCGTTGTCTGTTGTGTTCGGCCCGGCCGGAGTTGCTGTATCCGGCGCGACGGTAGTCGTCGTGGGTCGTGGGGCGCCCACGTGATCCGTAGATAGATCTGGATTGTCTTGCCTTGTCCTCCAATATATCCCGCAAGTCCGGCGCATTCCCTCGCGTCTTCGTACTTTTCGAGCGGTGCCGGGGTATGATCCTGATGGGGGGCCTAGATGCCTCTCTGTCGCGACCACGGGGTGGTCGGTCTGCCGTATTGTTCGCTGGTGATGAAGGTTTGTATGCTTCCTCCTCTAGTCGGGGGAGCAACTTGCATTTTGGGTAGCTCTTGGAGGGGCGTTCGAGTTCATACTCTTCGGCCGCGAGGACCTCGGTCCATCTGTCGGCCAACAGGTCTTGATCAGCTTGAAGCTGTTGCTGCTTTTTCTTTAGGCTATTTGCCGTGGTGATAAGCCTGTGTTTAAAACGCTCTTGTTCGACGGGATCCTCTGGCACGACGAATTCGTCGTCGTTGAGGCTTGCCTCGTCTCCGGAGGGAGGCATGTAGTTTTCATCCTCCTCGTCTGCCGCTCTCTCTCGAGGGCTGGCTTCCCCGTCCTCCTGTGCTGAATCTTGCTGGAGGGGGTTGTCTTCGGCACTCTCTGGGGTGTTATTGTCCCCGGTGCCGGAATCTCCATTCTTATTGTGGCGGGATTTAGAGCGGCGCCGCTGACGTCGGCGCTTGGGCTGTTTCTTAGAAGAATCTGCCTCCGCTGCTTCTTCGCCGTCCCCATCCTTTGGGTGTCCACCATGTATATGTCGTATGACGAGGTGGTCTTCCAGTGCCCTGTAGGCGCTGGTTCTTGATCGTCTCCAGCATCGTCGTCCATACCGTCGATGTCTTCGGAGTCATAGTCTAGCATGTCGGTTAGATCGTCGACAGTGGCTACAAAGTGGGTGGTGGGTGGGCTTTGAATTTCTTCGTCGTCCGCATCCCAACCATCCTGACCGTAGTCCGGCCAGGGTTCTCCTGATAACGAGAGATGCTTTAGCGAATTTAGGATGTCGCCAAAGGGTGAGTGCTGAAAGATGTCCGCGACGGTGAACTCCATGATCTGCGCCCAATCGGATTCGATTGGCAAGGGCGCAGGAGGTTCGGAGTCCGGCAAGGAGTCGGGCGCCTCGGAGTCGCAAGCTTTATAAGGGACAAGGTTAGTATTCGGCTCCATCGCCGTAGAAGTTGCGGCTTCCGAGGCGGTGTCCAGCCACCTGTCCTCGATCCGCGCGGTCTGCTCCGAACTATGGGTCAGAGCGGACTCGTGTGCAGCCTCCAGGGCACTGTCCGGCGGCAGAGCTAAATCATGCCCATCATGACAGCGCGGCACGCTCGGCTATGGCTCGAATCCGTCGAAGATCAAGTCTCCGCGGATGTCGGCCGTGAAGTTTAGGCTTCCAAACCTGACCTGATGGCCAGGGGCGAAGATCAAGTCTCTCAATGAAAGCACCAATGTCGGTGTCAAAACCGGCGGATCTCGGGTAGGGGGTCCCGAACTGTGCGTCTAGGCGGATGGTAACAGGAGACAAGGAACACGATGTTTTTACCCAGGTTCGGGCCCTCTCGATGGAGGTAAAACCCTACTCCTGCTTGATTGATATTGATGATATGGGTAGTACAAGAGTGGATCTACCACGAGATCAAGGAGGCTAAACCCTAGAAGTTAGCCTATGGTATGATTGTTGTAATGGTTGTGTGTCCTACGGACTAAAACCCTCCGGTTTATATAAACAGCGGAGAGGGCTAGGGTTACACAGAGTCGGTTACAATGGTAGGAGATCTACATATCCGTATCGCCAAGCTTGCCTTCACGCCAAGGAAAGTCCCATCCGGACACGGGACGAAGTCCTCAATCTTGTATCTTCATAGTCTTGGAGTCCGGCTGACGATGATAGTCCGGCTGTCCGGACACCCCCTAGTCCAGGACTCCCTCAAGGAGCAAGAAGAAGATCGAAGGTGATGGAGTACGAGCACCAGTACAGCAGCAACAACAGCTTTGGCAAGGAGAAGAGGCCTCCGGCAAAGAGGGGGTAGGTCAAGCTCCAGATAGCGAGGGCGGTGAGCAATCTCGTGTCTCCCAGCGGCGCTGCTGACCGCTCGAAGCAGGCAAATCGCAGCAGCTTCAGAAGGGAAACAGGCTACAACTAAACGAAATAGATATTATTGTAGATGGGTGGGAAAAGTGAAGTAGCTGTATTTCTTCTCGGGGTTTTAGAAGGATGGTCTCTCAGTTAATATACTGACCATCTGCTTGATCCACCATATACTCTTGGCTTGAGTGGAACGAACGAAAGGAAGTTCCGTGTGATAGATGTACAAACTTTGGGTATATACATGCATCAGGGTGTGCTTGTGGAGTACTTAATCTTTCAATTATCTCTCTTACAGTTTGTTGGAAGAATTAAAGTGCAAATATCAAACGAGAAGCTCCATTTAGGGCTTTTCTAAAGAATGGTGTTTCTTTGTAAAGTTTTCGTATTCAAGTCAAATTTCAACCCCCTTCGACATAGGCATAGTGTCGGTCTATAGGACTCTACTGTTGCTGATTTGTCGATTTTATTTCATGAATTTTTGTCAGACTTCTGGATTGGGCTGTGTGCATCTTCGTTATGCAGTGGCTGGGTGTTACTCATAATGCTTTCTATCCGCTTGATGCTACATTTTAAGATAATAAAAGTCGCACTTTATAAAAAAACAAATTTCAACCGCCTGGCAGTGGGGTGTACACAACCGCCTCATGTTACCGTGCGCTCTTGCACGGATCCATCACCAACCCTGATTGGCAGCTTACATGGAAGGGATGGGCCCCCCGAATGTCAAAATCTTCCTCTTCCTCGCGAAACAAAACTGGTGTTGGACGACCGAGAGATTGGCCAAGCGCGCAATGGCTCACCCGCCTTGCTGCGTCCTATGCGATCAAGACCCTGAAGACAAACACCACCTTCTCGTTGGTTGTGTGTTCTCTAGGTCCGTCTGGCACCGCACCCTTGCCTGGTGCAAGTTCACCGTCCACCCGCCAGATGGGCAAGTTACTCTCTACGCTTGGTGGTGCGCAGCGTTGGCAGAGTCCCCCCTCATCGATCGTCCCCTTGGTTGCTTGGGCCATATGGAAGCACCGCAACGCCATCATCTTCGATCATCGGCAACCCTCCATTGATGACCTGCTCTCGGTCATCCAAGACGATGTGCGCGCCTAGTCAAAGCCGGCGCTAATGGCTCTAATGGGATTCAAGCCATCCTCGATGTAGCGTAGGTTTTTGTTTTGGGACTGAGCAACCCCTTCTCTTCTGCTCATGTGTGTTGGGGAACGTATAATGCAATTTCAAAAAAATTCCTACACTCGCGCAAGATCTATCTAGGAGATGCATAACAACGAGAGGGGGAGAGTGTGTCCATGTACCCTCGTATACCGAAAGCGGAAGCATTTAGACAACGTGGTTGATGTAGTCAAACTTCTTCTATCTCCAATCGGTCAAGTACCGAACGTACGGCACATCCGAGTTCTGCACATGTTCAGCTCAATGACGTTCCTCGCCCTCTTGATTCAGCAAGGTGTCAAGGAAGTAGATGAGTTCTGTCAGTACGATGGCATGGTGACGGTGATGGTGAAGTGATCCACGCAGGGCTTCGCCTAAGCACCGTGGCAATATGACCGGGGGTGTAAACTGTGGAGGGGGGGCGCCGCACACGGCTAACAGTTGTTGTTCTGTCTTGTAGGCGCCCCTTCCCCACATATATATAGGTTGGAGGTGAGGAGAGGCAGCCAAGGGGACGCCCCAAGTAGGAGGAATCCTACTTGGGGTCCTCTCCCAATTCGGCCAACCCCCTCTCCTATTCCTATTCGGAGTAGGAAGGGAAGAGAGGGAGAGGGAATCGTATTCCCTTTTTCCATTCCTCCTTCCCCTTTCCTTCTACAATTTGGCTAGCCCATATGGTGGGGGGCGCACCAGCCCCTTTGTGGCTGGTGTGTTTCGCCTCTTGGCCCATAAGGCCCATATCTTTTGCCGGGGTGCCCAGAACCCCTTCCGGTGACCCGATAAGTACCGGGTGCTTCCCGAAACACTTCCGGTGTCGGAATACCATCGTCCTATATATCAATCTTTACCTCTCGACCATTTCGAGACTCCCCGTCATGTCAGTGATCTTATCCAGGACTCCGAAGAACATTCGTTCACCAAATCACATAACTCATATAATACAATATCTTCATCGAACGTTAAGCATGCGGACCCTACGGGTTCGAGAACTATGTAGATATGACCGAGACACCGCTTCAGCCAATAACTAATAGTGGAACCTGGATGCTCATACTGGCTCCCACATATTCTATGACGATCTTTATCGGTCGAATCGTTATGACAACATACGTTATTCTTTTTGTCATCGGTATGTTACTTGCCCAAGATTCGATCGTGGGTATCTTCGTACCTAGTTCAATCTCGTTACCAGCAAGTCTCTTTACTCATTCCGTAATACATCATCCTGCAACTAACTCTTAGTCACTTTGCTTGCAAGGCTTCTTATGATGTGTATTACCGAGAGGGCCCAGAGATACCTCTCTGATACTCGGAGTGACAAATCCTAATCTCGATCTATGCCAACCCAACAAACACCTTCGGAGATACCTGTAGAGCATCTTTATAATTACCCAGTTATGTTGTGACGTTTGATAGCACACAAGGCATTCCTCCAGTGTCCGGGAGTTGCATAATCTCATAGTCGGAGGAATATGTATTTGACATGAAGAAAGCAATAGCAATAAAATTGAACGATCGTTATGCTGAGCTAATGAATGGGTCTTGTCCATCACATCATTCTCCTAATGATGTGATCCCATTTATCAAATGATAACACATGTCTATGGTTAGGAAACTTAACCATATTTGATCAACGAGCTAGTCTAGTAGAGGCTTACTAGGGATACGGTGTCCTGTCTATGTATCCACACATGTATCAAGTTTCCGGTTAATACAATTCTAGCATGAATAATAAACATTTATCATGATATAAGGAAATATAAAATAATAACTTTATTATTGCCTCTAAGGCATATTTCCTTCAGTCTCCCACTTGCACTATTGTCAATAATCTAGTTCACATCATCATGTGATTTAACACCAATAGTTCACATCTTTATGTGATTAACACCCATAGTTCACATCTCCATGTGAGCAACACCCAAAGGGTTTACTAGAGTCAATAATCCAGTTCAGGTTGCTATGTGATTAACACCCAAAGAGTACTAAGGTGTTATCATGTTTTGCTTGTGAGTGAAGTTTAGTCAAGGGGTCTGCCACATTCAGATCCATATGTATTTTGCAAATTTCTATGTCTACAATGCTCTGCATGGAGATACTCTAGCTAATTGCTCCCGCGTTCAATACATATCTAGATTGAGACTTAGAGTCATCTAGATTAGTGTCAAAGCTTGCATCGACGTAACTCTTTACGACGAACTCTTTATCACCTCCATAACCGAGAAACATTTCCTTAGTCCCTTTTAAGGTAACTAAGGATAATTTTGACCGTTGTCCAGTGATCTACTCCTGGATCACTATTGTACCCCCTTGCCAAACTCATAGCAAGGCACACAATTGGTCTGGTACACAGCATGGCATACTTTATAGAACCTATGGCCGAGGCATTGGGAATGACTTTCATTCTCTCTCTATCTTCTGCCGTGATCGGGCTTTGAGTCTTACTCGACTTTACACCTTGTAATACAGGCAAGAACTCATTCTTTGACTGATCCATTTTGAACTCTTTCAAAATCTTGTCAAGGTATGTACTCATCGAAAGTCTTATCAAGCGTCTTGATCTATCTCTATAGATCTTGATGCCCAATATGTAAGAAACTTCACCGAGGTCTTTCATTGATAAATCCTTATTCAAGTATCCTTTTATGCTATCCAGAAATTCTATATCATCTCCAATCAATAATATGTCATCCACATATAATATCAGAAATGCTACAGAGCTCCCACTCACTTTCTTGTAAATACAGGATTCACCGTAAGTCTGTATAAAACCATATGCTTTGATCACCTCATCAAAGCGTATATTCCAATTATGAGATGCTTGCACCAGTCTATAGATGGATCGCTGGAGCTTGAACACCTTGTTAACACCTTTAGGATCGACAAAACCTTCTAGTTGCATGATATACAACTCTTCTTAGAGATATCCATGTAAGGAATGTAGTTTTGACATCCGTTTGCCAGATTTCATAAGATGTGGCAATTGCTAACATGATTCGGATGGACTTAAGCATCGCAACGGTTGATTAAGTCTCATCATAGTCAGCCCCTTGAACTTGTCGAAAACCTTTCGCGACAAGTCGAGCTTTGTAGACAGTAACATTACCATCAGCGTCAGTCTTCTTCTTGAAGATCCATTTATTCTCTATGGCTTGCCGATCATCGGGCAATTCCACCAAAGTGCACACTTTGTTCTCATACATGGATCCTATCTCAGATTTCATGGCCTGAAGCAATTTATCAGAATCTGGGCTCATCCTAGCTTCTTCATAGTTCGTAGGTTCGTCATGGTCTAATAACATAACTTCCAGGATAAGATTTCCGTACCACTCTGGTGAGGATCGTGCTCTGGTTGACCTACGAAGTTTAATAGTAACTTGATCCAAAGTTTCATGATCATTATCATTTACTTCCTCTCTAGTTGATGTAGGTATCTCGGGAACGGTTTTTTGAGATGTACTATTCTCAATTTCAAGAGAAGGTATAGTTACCTCATCAAGTTCTACTTTCCTCCCACTCACTTCTTTCGGGAGAAACTCCTTCTCTAGAAAGGACCCATTCTCAGCAACAAAGATCTTTCCTTCGGACCTGTGATGGAAGGTGTACCTAATTATTTCCTTAGTGTATCCTATGAATACGCACTTCTCCAATTTGGGTTTGATCTTATCAGGATGAAGCCTTTTGACATAAGTGTCGCAACCCCAAATTTTAAGAAACGACAGCTTAGGTTTCTTCCTAAACCAAAGGTCATATTATGTCATCTCTATGGATTTAGATGGTGCCCTACTTAACGTGAATGTGGCTGTCTCTAATACATAACCCCAAAACGATAGTGGTAAATTGGTAAGAGACATCATATATCGCACCATATCTAATAAAGTGTGGTTACGATGTTCAGACACACCATTATGCTGTGGTGTTCCAGGTGGTGTGAGTTGTGAAATAATTCCACATTGTTTTAAATGAAGGCCAAACTCGTAACTCAAATATTCGTCTCCACAATCAGATCATAGAAATTTTATTTTCTTGCTACGATGATTCTCCACTTTACTCTGAAATTCTTTGAACTTTTCAAATGTTTCAGACTTGTGTTTCATCAAGTAGATATACCCATATCTACTTAAATCATCAGTGAGGGTGAGAAAATAACAATACCCGCCGCGTGCTTCAACACTCTTCGGACCGCATACATCGGTATGTATTATTTCCAATAAGTTATTAGCTTGCTCCATTGTTCTAGAGAACGAATTTTAGCCATCTTGCCCATGAGGCATGGTTCGCAAGTATCAAATGATTCATAATCAAGTGATTCCAAAAGTCCATCTGCATCAAGTTTCTTCATGCGCTTTACATAGTTATGAGCAAAACGGCGTAGCCACAAGTATGTTGCACTATCGTTATCAAATTTGCATCTTTTGGCATCAATATTATGGATATGTGTATCACTACGATCGAGATTCAATAAACCACTAACATTGGGTGTATGACCATAGAAGGTTTTATTCATGTAAACAGAACAAAATTTTATTCTCTGACTTAAATGAATAACTGTATTTCAATAAACATGATCCAATCATATACATGCTCAACGCAAACACCAAGTAACATTTATTTAGGTCCAACACTAATCCTGAGGTAGAGGGAATATGCGATGGTGATCTCATCAACCTTGGAATCACTTCCAACACACATCGTCACCTCGCCCTTAACTAGACTCTGTTCATTTTGCAACTCTTGTTTCGAGTTACTAATCTTAGCAACTGAACCGGTATCAAATACCCAGGTGCTACTATGAACACTAGTAAAGTACACATCAATAACATGTGTATCTAACATACCTTTGTTCACTTTGCCATCCTTCTTATCCACCAAGTATTCGGGCAATTCCGCTTTCAGTGACCATTTCCTTTGCAGTAGAACCACTCAGTTTCAGGCTTGAGTCTAGCTTTGGGCTTCTTCATGGGAGCGGCAACTTGTTTGCTGTTCTTCTTGAAGTTCCCTTTCTGTCCCTTGCCCTTTTACTTGAAACTAGTATTTTTGTTAACCATCAGCACTTGATGCTCTTTCTTGATTTCTACCTTCGTCGATTTCAGCATCGCAAAGAGCTTGGGAATTGTCTTCGTCATCCCTTGCATATTATAGTTCATCACGAACTTCTAGTAGCTTGTTGATAGTGACTAGAGAACTCTATCAATCACTATCTTATCTGGAAGATTAACTCCCACTTGATTCAAGCGATTGTAGTACTCAGACGTTCTGAGCACATGCTCACTGGCCGAGCAATTCTCCTCCATCTTGTAGGCAAAGTACTGTCAGAGGTCTCATACCTCTCGACTTGGGCATGAGTCTGAAATACCAATTTCAGCTCTTGGAACATCTCATATGCTCTGTGGCGTTCAAAATGTTTTTGAAGTCCCGGTTCTAAGCTGTAAAACATGGCACACTAAACTATCAAGTAGTCATCATACCGAGCTTGTCAAACGTTCATAACGTCTGCATCTACTCCTACAATAGGTCTGTCACCTAGCGGTGCATCAAGGACATAATTTTTCTGTGCAGCAATGAGGATAATCCTCAGATCACGGACCCAGTCCACATCATTGCTAATATCATCTTTCAACTAATTTTTCTCTAGGAACATATCAAAAATAAACGGGGAGCTACATTGTGAGCTATTGATCTACAACATAATTTGCAAATACTACCATGACTAAGTTCATGATAATTAAGTTCAATTAATAAAATTACTTAAGAACTCCCACTTAAACTGACATCCCTCAAGTCATCTAAGTGTAGCGTGATCCAAATCAACTAAACCATGTCTGATCATCACGTGAGATGGAGTAGTCATCAATGGTGAACATCTCTATGTTGATCATATCTACTATATGATTCACGTTCAACCTTTTGGTCTCCAGTGTTCCGAGGCCATGTCTGTACATGCTAGGCTCGTCAAGTTTAACCCGAGTATTCCGCATGTGCAAAACTGTCTTGCACCCGTTGTATGTGAACATAGAGCCTATTGTTGGAAATATGCCCTAGAGGCAATAATAAAAGTATTATTATTATATTTCCTTGTTCATGATAATTGTCTTTTATTCATGCTATAACTGTATTATCCGGAAATCGTAATACACGTGTGAATACATAGACCACAATATGTCCCTAGTGAGCCTCTAGTTGACTAGCTCGTTGTGATCAACAGATAGTCATGGTTTCCTGGCTATGGACATTGGATGTCGTTGATAACGGGATCACATCATTAGGAGAATGATGTGATGGACAAGACCCAATCCTAAGACTAGCACAAAAGATTGTGTAGTTCATTTGCTAGAGCTTTGCCAATGTCAAGTATCTCTTCCTTTGACCATGAGATCGTGTAACTCCTGGATACCGTAGGAGTGCTTTGGGTGTATCAAACGTCACAACGTAACTGGGTGACTATAACGGTGCACTACAGGTATCTCCGAAAGTATCTATTGTTTTATGCGGATCGAGACTGGGATTTGTCACTCCGTGTAAACGGAGAGGTATCTCTGGGCCCACTTGGTAGGACATCATCATATGCGCAATGTGACCAAGGAGTTGATCACGAGATGATGTGTTACGGAACGAGTAAAGTGACTTGCCGGTAACGAGATTGAACAAGGTATCGGTATACCGACGATCGAATCTCGGGCAAGTAAAATACCGCTAGACAGAGGGAATTGAATACGGGATCGATTGAGTCCTTGACATCGTGGTTCATCCGATGAGATCATCGTGGAACATGTGGGAGCCAACATGGGTATCCAGATCCCGCTGTTGGTTATTGACTGGAGAACGTCTTGGTCATGGCTGCATGTCTCCCGAACCCGTAGTGTCTACACACTTAAGGTTCGATGACGCTAGGGTTATAAAGGAAGCTTGTATGTGGTTACCGAATGTTGTTCGGAGTCCCGGATGAGATCCCGAACGTCACGAGGAGTTCCGGAATGGTCCGGAGGTAAAGATTTATATATAGGAAGTCCTGTTTCGGCCATCGGGACAAGTTTCGGGGTCATCGGTATTGTACCGGGACCACCGGAAGGGTCCCGGGGGCCCACCGGGTGGGGCCACCTGCCCCGGGGGGCCACATGGGCTGTAGGGGGTGCGCCTTGGCCTACATGGGCCAAGGGCACCAGCCCCAAGAGGCCCATGCGCCTAGGGAACCCTAGAGGGAAGAGTCCTCAAGGGGGAAGGCACCTCCGAGGTGCCTTGGGGAGGATGGACTCCTCCCCCCCCCTCTTGGCCGCACCCTTTTCTTGGAGTAAGGGGAAAGGCTGCGCCTCCCCCCTCTCCCTTGCCCCTATATATAGTGGAGGGGTGGGAGGGCATCCATACCTGAGCCTTTGGCGCCTCCCTCCCTCCCGTGACATCTCCTCCTCTCCCGTAGGTGCTTGGCGAAGCCCTGCAGGATTGCCACGCTCCTCCACCACCACCACGCCGTTGTGCTGCTGTTGGATGGAGTCTTCCTCAACCTCTCCCTCTCTCCTTGCTGGATCAAGGCGTGGGAGACGTCACCGGGCTGTACGTGTGTTGAACGCGGAGGTGCCGTCCGTTCGGCACTTGATCATCGGTGATCTGAATCACGACGAGTACGACTCCATCAACCCCGTTCACTTGAACGCTTCCGCTTAGCGATCTACAAGGGTATGTAGATGCACTCCCCTTTCTACTCGTTGCTGGTCTCTCCATAGATAGATCTTGGTGTTACGTAGGAAATTTTTTGAATTTCTGCTACGTTCCCCAACAGTGGCATCATGAGCTAGGTCTATTGCGTAGATTCTTTGCACGAGTAGAACACAAAGTAGTTGTGGGCGTTGATGTTGTTCAATATGCTTACCGTTACTAGTCCAATCTTGTTTCGACGGTATTGTGGGATGAAGCGGCCCGGACCGACTTACACGTACTATTACGTGAGACAGGTTCCACCGATTGACATGCACTTGGTGCATAAGGTGGCTAGCGGGTGCCAGTCTCTCCCACTTTAGTCGGAACGGATTCGATGAAAAGGGTCCTTATGAAGGGTAAATAGCAATTGGCATATCACGTTGTGGTCTTGCGTAGGTAAGAAACATTCTTGCTAGAAACCCATAGCAGCCACGTAAAACATGCAACAACAATTAGAGGACGTCTAACTTGTTTTTGCAGGGTATGCTATGTGATGTGATATGGCCAAAGGATGTGATGAATGAATATATGTGATGTATGAGATTGATCATGTTCTTGTAATAGGATTCACGACTTGCATGTCGATGAGTATGACAACCGGCAGGAGCCATAGGAGTTGTCTTTATTTTTTGTATGACCTGCGTGTCATTGAAGAACGCCATGTAAACTACTTTACTTTATTGCTAAACGCGTTAGTCATAGAAGTAGAAGTAGTCGTTGGCGTGACAACTTCATGAAGACACGATGATGGAGATCATGATGATGGAGATCATGGTGTCATGCCGGTGACGATGATGATCATGGAGCCCCGAAGATGAAGATCAAAAGGAGCAAAATGATATTGGCCATATCATGTCACTATTTGATTGCATGTGATGTTTATCATGTTTATCTTGTTTACTTAGGACGACGGTAGTAAATAAGATGATCCCTTACAAAATTTCAAGAAGTGTTCTCCCCTAACTGTGCACCGTTGCTACAGTTCGTCGCTTCTAAGCACCACGTGATGATCGGGTGTGATGGATTCTTACGTTCACATACAACGGGTGTAAGACAGTTTTACACAGCGAAAACACTTAGGGTTAACTTGACGAGCCTAGCATGTGCAGACATGGCCTCGGAACACGGAGACCGAAAGGTCGAGCATGAGTCGTATGGTAGATACGATCAACATGAAGATGTTCACCGACGTTAACTAGTCCGTCTCACGTGATGATCGGACACGGCCTAGTTGACTCGGATCATGTGATCACTTAGATGACCAGAGGGATGTCTATCTGAGTGGGAGTTCATAAGATGAACTTAATTATCTTGAACATAGTCAAAAGACCTTTTGCAAATTATGTCGTAGCTCACGCTATAGTTCTACTGTTTTAGATATGTTCCTAGAGAAAATATAGTTGAAAGTTGATAGTAGCGATTATGCGATCAGTAGAAAGCTTATGTCCCTAATGCACCGCTTAGTGTGCTGAACCCCAAACGTCGTTTGTGGATGTTTCGAACATCGAACATACACGTTTTGATAACTACGTGATAGTTCAGTTAAATGGTTTAAGTAGAGGCACCAAAGACGTTTTCGAAACATCGCGGAACATATGAGATGTTTCGAGGGCTGAAATTGGGATTTCAGGCTCGTGCCCACGTCAAGAGGTATAAGACCTCCGACGATTTTCTTAGCCTGCAAACTAAGGGAGAAAAGCTCAATCGTTGAGCTTGTGCTCAGATTTTCTGAATGCAACAATCACTTGAATCGAGTGGGAGTTGATCTTCCATATGAGATAGTGATGTTTCCCCAAAGTCATTGCCACCGAGCTGCTAGAGCTTCGTGATGAACTATAACATATCAGGGATAAATAAGATGATCCTTGAGGTATTCACGATGTTTGACATCGCGAAAGTAGAAATCAAGAAGGAGCATCAATTGTTGATGGTTGATGAAACCACTAGTTTCAAGAAGGGCAAGGGAAAGAAGGGATACTTCATGAAACGGCAAATCAGCTGCTGCACCAATGAAGAAACCCAAGGTTGAACCCAAACCCGAGACTAAGTGCTTCTGTAATAAGGGGAACAACCACTGGAGCAGCATTACCCTAGATACTTGGTAGATGAGAAGGCTGGCTAGGTCGATAGAAGTATATTGGATATACATTGTGTTAATGTGTACTTTACTAGTACTCCTAGTAGCACCAGGGTATTAGATACCGGTTCGGTTGCTAAGTGTTAGTAACTCGAAATAAAAGCTACGGAATAAACGAAGACTAGCTAAAGGTGAGCTGACGATATATGTTGGAAGTGTTTCCAAGTTTGATGTGATCAAACATCGCACGCTCCCTCTACCATCAAGATTAGTATTAAACCTGAATGGTTTATTGAATCTCGATCGTGGTGATACACACTTTCATGCCAAAAGATATAAGATAGTAATGATAGTGCCACTTACTTGTGGCGCTGCCATGTAATTCATAATGGTATAAAACGCATGAAGAAGCTCCATGTTGATGGATCTTTGGACTCACTCATTTTTGAAAAGTTTGAGACATGCGAACCATGTCTATTGGTGTATATGCATGAAGAAACTCCATGCAAATGGACCGTTTGAACTCACTTGATTTTGAATCACTTGAGACATGCAAATCATACCACATGGGCAAGATGACTGAAAGCCTCGTTTCAGTAAAATGGAACAAGATAGCAACTTGTTGGAAGTAACACATTTTGATGTGTGTAGTCCAATGAGTGCTGAGGCATGCAGTGAATATCGTTATGTTCTTACTTCATAGATGATTCGAGTAGATGTTGAGAATATTTACTTGATGAAACACAAGTCTGAATTATTGAATGGTTCAAGTAATTTCAGAGTGAAGTAGCAGATCATTGTGACAAGAGGATAAAATGTCCATGATATGATCATAGAGATGAATATCTGAGTTACGAGTTTTGGCACACAATTTAGACATTGTGGAAATTGTTTTGCAATTAATACCGCCTGGAACACCATAAGGTGATGGTGTGTCCGAACATCATAGTTGCACCCTATTGGATATGGTGCGTATCATGATGTCTCTTATCGAATTACCACTATCGTTCATGGGTTAGGCATTGGAGACAACCACATTCACTTTAAATAGGGCACCACATAATTCCGTTGAGATGACACCGTATGAATTATGGTTTAGAGAAACCTAAGTTGTCGTTTCTTAAAGGTTTGGGGCTGCGACGCTTATGTGAAAAAGTTTCAGGATTAAGCTCGAACCCAAAGCGGATAAAATGCATCTTCATAGGACACCCAAAATAGTTGGGTATACCTCCTAATTCAGATCCGAAAGCAATATGGATTGTTTCTTGAATCAGGTCCTTTCTTGAGGAAAGGTTTCTCTCGAAAGAGTTGAGTGGGAGGATGGTGGAGACTTGATGAGGTTATTGAACTGTCTCTTCAACTAGTGTGTGGCAGGGCATAGGAAGTTGTTCCTGTGGCACCTACACCAATTGAAGTGGAAGCTTATGATATTGATCATGAAACTTCGGATCAAGTCACTACCAAACCTCGTAGGACGACAAGGACACGTACTACTTCGGAGTGGTAAGGTGATCCTGTCTTGGAAGTCATGTTGCTGGACAACAATGAACCTACGAGCTATGGAGAAGCGATGGTGGGCCCGAATTCCGACAAATGGTTAGAAGCCATGAAATCCGAGATAGTATCCATATATCAGAACAAAGCATGGACTTTGATGGACTTGCCCGATGATCGGCAATCCATTGAGATAAATGGATCTTTTAAGAAGAAGACGGACGTGGATGGTAATGTCACCATCTATGAAGCTCGACTTGTGGCGAAGTGTTTTCCGACAAGTTCAAGGAGTTGACTACGATGAGATTTTCTCACTCGTAGCAATGCTTAAAGTCCATCGGAATCATGTTAGCAGTTACTGCATGATTGATGAAATCTTGCAGATAGGATGTCAAAACATTGTTTCCTCGACGTTATACTTGAGGAAAGGTTGTATGTGATACAACCGGAAGGTTTTGTCAATCCCAAAAGATGCTAATAAGTATGCAAAGCTCCAGCAATCCTTCTAAGGACTGGAGTGAGCATCTCGGAGTTGGAATGTGTGCTTTGATGATGATCAAAGATTTTGGGTTTGTACAAAGTTTACGAGAAACTTGTATTTCCAAAGAAGTGACTGGGAGCACTATAGAATTTCTGATGAGTATATGTTCTTGACATATTGTTGATCAGAAATGATGTGGAATTTCTAGAAAGCATATAGGGTTATTTGAAAGGTGTTTTCAATAGAAAACCTGGATCAAGCTACTTGAACATTGAGCATCAAGATCTATAAGGATAGATCAAAATGCTTAATAATACTTTCAAATGAGCACATACCTTGACATGATCTTGAAGGTGTTCAAGATGGATCAGTCAAAGAGGGAGTTCTTGCCTGAGATGTAAGGTATGAAGTTAAGACTTAAAGCTCGACCTCGGCAGAATAGAGAGAAAGGACGAAGGTCGTCCCCTATGCTTCAGACATAGGCTCTACAGTATGCTATGCTGTGTACCGCACCGAAAGTGTGCCTTGCCATGAGTCAGTCAAGGGGTACAAGAGTGATCCATGAATGGATCATAGGACAGCGGTCAAAGTTATCCTTAGTAACTAGTGGACTAAGGAATTTTCTCGATTATGGAGGTGGTAAAAGAGTTCGTCATAAAGGTTACGACGATGCAAGCTTAACACCTATCCGGATAGCTCTAAGTAGAGATACCGGATACGTACAATGGGGCAACAATTTAGAATAGCTCCAAGTAGAACAGTTATTTGGAATAGCTCCAAATAGAGCGTGGTAGCTGCATCTAGGAGATGACATAGAGATTTGTAAAGCACACATGGATCTGAAAGGTTCAGACCCGTTGACTAAAACCTCTCTCACAAGCAACATGATCAAACATAAAACTCATTGAGTGTTAATCACATAGTGATGTGAACTAGACTACTGACTCTAGTAAACTCTTGGGTATTAGTCACATGGCGATGTGACCTGTGAGTGTTAATCACATGGCGATGTGAACTAGATTATTGACTCTAGTGCAAGTGGGAGACTGTTGGAAATATGCCCTAGAGGCAATAATAAAAGTATTATTATTATATTTCCTTGTTCATGATAATTGTCTTTTATTCATGCTATAACTGTATTATCCGGAAATCGTAATACACGTGTGAATACATAGACCACAATATGTCCCTAGTGAGCCTCTAGTTGACTAGCTCGTTGTGATCAACAGATAGTCATGGTTTCCTGGCTATGGACATTGGATGTCGTTGATAACGGGATCACATCATTAGGAGAATGATGTGATGGACAAGACCCAATCCTAAGACTAGCACAAAAGATCGTGTAGTTCATTTGCTAGAGCTTTGCCAATGTCAAGTATCTCTTCCTTTGACCATGAGATCGTGTAACTCCTAGATACCGTAGGAGTGCTTTGGGTGTATCAAACGTCACAACGTAACTGGGTGACTATAACGGTGCACTACAGGTATCTCCGAAAGTATCTATTGTTTTATGCGGATCGAGACTGGGATTTGTCACTCCGTGTAAACGGAGAGGTATCTCTGGGCCCACTCGGTAGGACATCATCATATGCGCAATGTGACCAAGGAGTTGATCACGGGATGATGTGTTACGGAACGAGTAAAGTGACTTGCCGGTAACGAGATTGAACAAGGTATCGGTATACCGACGATCGAATCTCGGGCAAGTAAAATACCGCTAGACAGAGGGAATTGAATACGGGATCGATTGAGTCCTTGACATCGTGGTTCATCCGATGAGATCATCGTGGAACATGTGGGAGCCAACATGGGTATCCAGATCCCGCTGTTGGTTATTGACTGGAGAACGTCTTGGTCATGGCTGCATGTCTCCCGAACCCGTAGGGTCTACACACTTAAGGTTCGATGACGCTAGGGTTATAAAGGAAGCTTGTATGTGGTTACCGAATGTTGTTCGGAGTCCCGGATGAGATCCCGGACGTCACGAGGAGTTCCGGAATGGTCCGGAGGTAAAGATTTATATATAGGAAGTCCTGTTTCGGCCATCGGGACAAGTTTCGGGGTCATCGGTATTGTACCGGGACCACCGGAAGGGTCCCGGGGGCCCACCGGGTGGGGCCACCTGCCCCGGGGGGCCACATGGGCTGTAGGGGGTGCGCCTTGGCCTACATGGGCCAAGGGCACCAGCCCCAAGAGGCCCATGCGCCTAGGGAACCCTAGAGGGAAGAGTCCTCAAGGGGGAAGGCACCTCCGAGGTGCCTTGGGGAGGATGGACTCCTCCCCCCTCTTGGCCGCACCCTTTTCTTGGAGTAAGGGGCAAGGCTGCGCCTCCCCCCTCTCCCTTGCCCCTATATATAGTGGAGGGGTGGGAGGGCATCCATACCTGAGCCTTTGGCGCCTCCCTCCCTCCCGTGACATCTCCTCCTCTCCCGTAGGTGCTTGGCGAAGCCCTGCAGGATTGCCACGCTCCTCCACCACCACCACGCCGTTGTGCTGCTGTTGGATGGAGTCTTCCTCAACCTCTCCCTCTCTCCTTGCTGGATCAAGGCGTGGGAGACGTCACCGGGCTGTACGTGTGTTGAACGCGGAGGTGTCGTCCGTTCGGCACTTGATCATCGGTGATCTGAATCACGACGAGTACGACTCCATCAACCCCGTTCACTTGAACGCTTCCGCTTAGCGATCTACAAGGGTATGTAGATGCACTCCCCTTTCTACTCGTTGCTGGTCTCTCCATAGATAGATCTTGGTGTTACGTAGGAAAATTTTTGAATTTCTGCTACGTTCCCCAACACCTATCACACCTGATCATCACGTGGTGTCTTAGCACAAAGAACTGTCGCAATGGTGCATACTCAGGGAGATCACTTATACCTTGAAATTTTAGTTAAGGGATGATCTTATAGTGCTACCGTGGTACTAAGCAAAATAAGATGCATAAAAGATAATCATCACATGCAATCAAAATATGTTACAAGATATGGTCATCATCATCTTGTGCTTTTGATCCCCATCTCCAAAGCATCGTCGTGATCTCCATTGTCACTGGCTCGACACATTGATCTCCATCATTGCGTCGTGGTCGTCTCGCCAACTATTGCTTCTACAACTATCGCTAACGCATAGTGATAAAGTAAAGCAATTACATGGTGTTTGCATTTAATACAATAAAGAGACAACCATAAGGCTCCTGCCGGTTGCCGATAACTTTTACAAAACATGACCATCTCATACAATAACGTGTATCACATCATGTCTTGACCATATCACATCACAACATGCCCTGCAAAAACAAGTTAGACGACCTCTACTTTTTGGTTGCAAGTATTACATGGCTGCTACGAGCTTCTAGCAAGAACCGTTCTTACCTACGGAACAAAAACCACAACGGTGATTTATCAAGTTTGCCGTTTTAACCTTCAACAAGGAACGGCCACAGTCAAATTCGATTCAACTAAAGTAGGAGAAACAGACACCCGCCAGCCAACTTTATGCAAAACTAGTTGCATGTCTGTCGGTGGAACCGGTCTCGTGAACGTGGTCATGTAAGGTTGGTCCAAGCCGCTTCATCCAACAATACCGCCGAATAAAAATAAGACATTGGTGGTAAGCATTTTGACGATCACCACCCACAACTCTTTGTGTTCTACTCATGAAAATCATCCACGCATAGACCTGGCTCAAATGCCACTGTTGGGGAACGTAGCATGCAATTTCAAAAAAAAAATCCTATGCTCACGACAGATGTATCTAGGAGATGCATGCTACCTCTTAAGCACTGCGTTGGTTTTCCTTGAAGAGGAAAGGGTGATGCAGCAAAGTAGCGTAAGTATTTCCCTCGGTTTTTGAGAGTCAAGGTATCAATCCAGTAGGAGGCTCCTCAAAAGTCCCACACACCTACACAAACAAACAAGAACCTCGCAACCAACACAATAAAAGGGTTGTCAATCCCTTCACGGCCACTTGCGAAAGTAAGATCTGATTGAGATAATATGATAATATAAATATTTTTGGTATTTTTATGATATAGATTGGAAAGTAAAAGATGCAAATAAAAGTAGATGGAAAACTTATATGATAAAAGATAGACCCCGGGGCTATAGGTTTCACTAGTGTCTTCTCTCAAGATAGCATAAGTATTACGGTGGGTGAACAAATTACTGTCGAGCAATTGATAGAAAAGCACATGGTTATGAGATTATCTAGGCATGATCATGTATATAGGCATCACGTCCGTGACAAGTAGATTGAAACGATTCTGCATCTACTACTATTACTCCACACATCGACCGACTCCTGCCTGAATCTAGAGTATTAAGTTCATGAAGTACAGAGTAACGCATTAAGAAAGATGACATGATGTATAGGGATAAACTCATAGAATATGATATAAACCCCATCTTTTTATCCTCGATGGCAACAATACAATACATGCCTTGCTGCCCTGCTGTCACTGGGAAAGGACACCGCAAGATTGAACCCAAAGCTAAGCACTTCTCCCATTGCAAGAAAGATCAATCTAGTAGGCCAAACCAAACAGATAATTCAAAGAGACTTGCAAAGATAACTTAATCACACATAAAAGAATTCAGAGGAGATTCAAATATTTCTCATAGATAAACTTGATCATAAACCCACAATTCATTGGATCTCGACAAGCACACCGCAAAAAGAGTTACATTGAATAGATCTCCAAGAAGATCGAGGAGAACTTTGTATTGAGATTCAAAGAGAGAGAAGAAGCCATCTAGCTAATAACTATGGACCCGAAGGTTTGTAGTAAACTACTCACAACTCATAGGAGAGGCCTAGGAGATGATGTAGAGGCCCTCCATGGTCGATTCCCCCTCCGGTGGAGCACCGACGAAGGTTCCAAGATGGGATCTCGCGGATACATAAGGTTGCGGCGGTGGAAATAGTTTTTCGTGGTGCTCCCTCATGTTTTCAGGGTACGGGAGTATATATAGGAGGAAGAAGTAGGTCGGTTGACGCTCGAGGGCCCCACAAGGGTGAGGGCGCGCCCACTCCCAAAGGGCACGTCGGGCACCCTCGTGGCCGCCTCGTTTGTTGCTTGACGTCCACTCCAAGGCCCCTGGATTGCGTTTGTTCCAAAAAGATCGCTCCCTAAGGTTTCATTCCGTTTGGACTCCGTTTGATATTCCTTTTCTTTGAAACACTGAAATAGGCAAAAAAAACAATTTGGGTTGGGCCTCCGGTTAGTAGGTTAGTCCCAAAAATGATATAAAAGTGCAAAGTAAAGCCCATAAAAATTCAAAACGGGTAATATAATAGCTTGGAACAATAAAAAATTATAGATATGTTGGAGACGTATCAAGCATCCCAAGCTTAATTCCTGCTCGTCCTCGAGTAGGTAAATGATAAAAACAGAATTTTTGATGTGGAATTCTACCTAGTATAATCCTTAAAGTAATTTTCTTTATTGTGGCATGAATGTTAAGATCCAAATGATTCAAAATAAAAGTTCATATTGACATAAGAAATAATAATACTTCAAGCATACTAATCAAGGCAATCATGTCTTCTCAAAATAACATGGCAAAAGAAAGTTCATCCCTACAAAATCATATAGTTTGGTCATGCTCCATTTCCGTCACACAAGAATGCTCTCATCTTGCACACCCCCGATGACAAGCCAAGCAATTGTTTCATACTTTAGCAATCTCAAACTTTTTTCAACTTTCACGCAATACATGAGCGTGAGCCATGGATATAGCACTATGGGTGGAATAGAATATGATGATGGAGGTTATGTGGAGAAGACAAAAAGGGGAGAAATTCTCATGTTAATGAGGCTAATCAACGGGCTATGGAGATGCCCATCAATTGATGTCAACATGAGGAGTAGGGATTGCCATGCAACGGATGCACTAGAGCTATAAATGTATGAAAGCTCAACAAAAGAAACTAGTGGGTGTGCATCCAACTTTCTTGCTCACGAAGACCTAGGGAATTTTGAGGAAGCCCATCATTGGAATATACAAGCCAAGTTCTATAATGAAAAATTCCCACTAGTATATGAAAGTGACAACAAATGAGATTCTCTATATGAAGAACATGGTGCTACTTTGAAGCACAAGTGTGGAAAAATATAGTGGCATTGTCCCCACTTTTTTGGGCCTTTCCTTTTTTTTATTTGGCCTTTCTCTTTTTTTTGGCCTTTCTCTTTTTTTTGGCCTTTTTTGTCCTTTTTAGGGACAATGCTCTAATAATGATGATCATCATGCTTCTATTTATTTACAACTCATGAGTTACAACTCAAAACTAGAACAAGATATGACTCTATATGAATGCCTCTGGCGGAGTACCGGGATGGGCAATGAATCAAGAGTGACATGTATGAAAAATTATGAAGGTGGCTTTGCCACAAATACGATGTCAACTACATGATCATGCAAGGCAATATGACAATGATGGTGCGTGTCATGATGAACGGAACGGTGGAAAGTTGCATGGCAATATATCTCGAAATGGCTATGGAAATGCCATAATAGGTAGGTATGGTGGTTGTTTTGAGGAAGATATAAGGAGGTTTACGTGTGATAGAGCGTATTGTATCACGGGGTTTGGATGCACCGGCAAAGTTTGCACGAACTCTCAAGGTGAGAAAAGGCAATGCACGGTACCAAAGAGGCTAGCAATGATGTAAGGGTAAGAGTGCGTATAATCCATGGACTCAACATTAGTCGTAAAGAACTCATATACTTATTGCAAAAATCTACAAGTCATCAAAAACCAAGCACTACGTGCATTCTCCTAGGGGGATAGATTGGTAGGAAAAGACCATCGCTCGTCCCCGACCGCCACTCATAAGGATGACAATCTAAGAACACCTCATGTTTCAAATTTGTTACATAACGGTTACCATACGTGCATGCTACGGGACTTGCCAACTTCAACACAAGCATTCTTTAAATTCACAATTACCCAACTAGCATGACTCTAATATCACCACCTCCATATCTCAAAACAATTATCAAGTATCAAATTGATCATAGCATCCAATTCACTTCCTATGATAGTTTTTATTATACCCAACTTGGATGCCCATCATTCTAGGACCAGTTTTATAACCATAGCAAATACCATGCTGTTCTAAAAGACTCTCAAAATAATATAAGTGAAGCATGAGAGATCAACAATTTCTACAAAATTAAACCACCGCCGTGCTCTAAAAGATATAAGTGAAGTACTAGAGCAAAACTATCTAGCTCAAAAGATATAAGCGAAGCACATAGAGTATTCTAATAAATTCCAAATCATGTGGGTTTCTCCAAAAAGGTGTGTACATCAAGGATGATTGTGGGAATCTAAAAATCAAAGACTAATATCATACAAGATGCTCCAAGCAAAACACATATCATGTGACGAATAAAAATATAGCTCCAAATAAAGTTACCGATAGACGAAGACGAAAGAGGGCATGCCTTCCGGGGCATCCCTAAGATTAAGCTTTTGGTTATCCTTGAATATATTGGGGTGCCATGGGCATCCCCAAGATTAGGCTCTTGCTACTCCTTATTCCATAGTCCATCAAGTCTTTACCCAAAACTTGAAAACTTCACAACACAAAACTCAACAGGAAATCTCATAAGCTCCGTTAGTGCAAGAAAAAAACCCACCACATATGGTACTGTAATGAACTCATTAGTTATTTATATTGGTGTTTAACCTACTTTATTTCAACTTCTCTATGGTTCTTACCCTCCGATACTAGCCATAGATGCATCAAAATAAGCAAACAACACACGAAAAACAGAATCTGTCAAAAACAGAACAGTATGTAGAAATCTGTAACTTTCGAATACTTCTGGAACTCAAAAAAATCCTAACAAAATAGGAAGTACTGGGAATTTTTTCTATTGATCTACAGCAAAAAGAATCAACGCAAAAGCACGTTTCTGTGATTTACTAAAATTATTTTCGTGCGCGCAAAAGTTTCTGTTTTTCAGCAGAATCAAATTAACTATCACCGTGGGTTATCCTATAGGTTCTACTTGGCACAAACACTAATTAAAACATGAAAACACATCTAAACAGAAGCTAGATGAAATATTATTACTAAACATAAGCAAAAAGTAATAAACAAAAATAAAATTGGGTTGCCTCCCAACTAGCGCTATCGTTTAACGCCCCTAGCTAGGCATAAAAGCGAGGAAAGATCTAAGTAGTGCCATCTTTGGCATTCAATTCATAAGTAGCTCGCATGATATATTCATAAGGTAATTTAACTTTCTTTCTAGGGAAGTGTTCCATGCCTTTCCTAACTGGAATCTAATATTCCTTCCTTCATATCCATAATTGCACCAATCGTTCTAAGGAAAGGTCTACCAAGAATAATAAGACATGAAAGATTGCAATCTATATCAAGAACGATAAAATCTACGGGCACATAATTACTATTTGCAACAATAAGAACATCATTGATCCTTCCCATATGTTTCTTAATGGTGGAATCCGCAAGGTGCAAATTTAAAGAGCAATCATCAAAATCATGGAAACCTAGAACATCACATAAAGTTTTCGGAATCATGGAAACACTATCACCCAAATCACACAAAGCATAGCACTCATGATCTTTAATTTTAATCTTTGTAGTAGGTTCCCACTCATCATAAAGTTTTCTAGGTATAGAAACTTCCAAATTAAGTTTTTCCTCATAGGATTGCATCAAGGCATCAACAATATGTTTGGTAAAAGCTTTATTTTGACTATAAGCATGAGGAGAATTCAACACGGATTGCAACAAGGAAATACAATCTATTAAAGAAAACATAATTAAGTTCCTTGAAATCCATAATAGTGGGTTCAATGCTATTTAAGTTTTGACCTCTCGAATCCCACTTTTACCAAATTTAGCATCAAGATCTAAAAACTCTGAATCATTGGGACTCCTTTTAACTAAAGTTGACTCATCTCCAGTCCCATCATTATCAAGATTCGTATTGCAAAATAAGGATTTAATAGGGGACATATCTATAACTTGTAGATCTTCATCATTATTTTCATGGAAACTAGAAGAACACGCTTTTACAAAGCAATCTTTCTTAGCACGCAACCTAGCGGTTCTTTCTTTGCACTCATCAATGGAAATTCTCATGGATTTGAGAGACTCATTGATATCATGCTTAGGTGGAGTAGATCTAAGTTTCAAAGAATCAACATCAAGCGAAAGTCTATCAACGTTCCTAGCCAAAGCATCAACTTTAAGCAATTTTTCTTCAAGCAAAGCATTAAAATTCTTTTGAGAGATCATAAATTCTTTAACGCTATTCTCAAAATCAGAGGGCATCTTATTAAAATTTCCATAAGAGTTCTTGTAGAAATTACCATAATTATTAGGGCTCGGTCTAGGAATTACCATAATTATTAGAGGAATTACTAGGCACGGTCTAGGATTAAAGTTTCCTCTATAAGCATTGTTACCAAAATTATTCCTACCAACAAAATTCACATCCAAAGATTCATTATTATTCTCAATCAAGGTAGGCAAAGGCATATCATTGGGATCAATGGGAGCACTCTTAGTAGCAAACAATTTCATAAGTTCATCCATCTTTCCACTCAAAACATTAATTTCTTCTGTAGCATGCATTTTTTACTAGTAGATCTTTCGGTGTGCCATTGAGAATAATTAGCCATAATGTTATCAAGGAGTTTAGTAGCTTCTCCTAAGGTGATTTCCATAAAAGTGCCTCCCGCGGCCGAATCTAAAACATTTCTAGAAGCAAAATTCAATCCGGCATAAATTTTTTGTATGATCATCCATAAATTCAAACCATGAGTATGGCAATTGCGAATCATTAATTTCATTCTTTCCCAAGATTGGGCAACATGCTCATGATCAAGTTGTTTAAAATTCATAATATCATTCCTAAGAGAGATGATCTTAGCGGGAGGAAAATACTTAGAGATAAAAGCATCTTTGCACTTATTCCATGAATCAATACTATTCTTAAGCAAAGACGAAAACCAAGTTTTAGCATGATCTCTAAGTGAAAACGGAAATAACTTCAATTTAACAATATTGTTGTCCGTGTCTTTCTTCTTTTGCATATCACACAAATCAACAAACTTGTTTAGATGAGTAGCGGCATCTTCACAAGGAATGCCGGAGAATTGATCTTTCATAACAAGATTCAGCAAAGCAACATTGATTTCACAAGATTCAACATCATTAAGAGGATCAATCGGAGTGCTAAGGAAATCATTATTATTGGTTTTGGAAAAGTCACACAATTTGGTATTATCTTGAGCCATCGTGACAGGCAATCCAACACACAAGCAAACAAAAAGGGCAAGCGAAAGAGAGAGAGAGAGGAGATTGGGAAAGAGAGGGCAAATAAAACGGCAAGGGTGAAGTGGGGGAGAGGAAAACGAGAGGCAAATGGCAAATAATATAATGCGAGGGAGATGAGTTTGTGATGGGTACTTGGTATGTCTTGACTTGAGCAAAGACCTCCCCATATTCGAGAACTATGTAGACATGACCTAGTACTATTCTCGGTCAATAACCAATAGCGGGACCTGGATGCCCATATTGGTTCCTACATATTCTACGAAGATCTTTATTGGTCAAATCGCATAACAACATACATTGTTCCCTTTGTCATCGGTATGTTACTTGCCCGAGATTTGATCGTCGGTATCCAATACCTAGTTAAATCTCGTTATCGGCAAGTCTCTTTACTCGTTCTGTAATGCATCATCCCGTAACCAACTCATTGGTCACATTGCTTGCAAGGCTTATAATGATGTGCATTACCGAGAGGGCCCAGAGATACCTCTCCGACGATCGGAGTGACAAAACCTAATCTCGAAATACGCCAACTCAACATGTACCTTCGGAGACACCTGTAGTACTCCTTTATAATCACCCAGTTACGTTGTGACGTTTGGTAGTACCCAAAGTGTTCCTCCGGTAAACGGGAGTTGCATAATTCTCATAGTTACAGGAACATGTATAAGTCATGAATAAAGCAATAGCAGTATACTAAACGATCAAGTGCTAGGCTAACAGAATGGGTCATGTCAATCACATCATTCTTCTAATGATGTGATCCCACTAATGAAATGACAACACATGTCTATGGTTAGGAAACATAACCATCTTTGATTAATGAGCTAGTCAAGTAGAGGCATACTAGTGACTATAGTTTTGTCTATGTATTCACACATGAATCATGTTTCCGGTTAATACAATTCTAGCATGAATAATAAACAGTTATCATGATATGAGGAAATAAATAATAACTTTATTATTGCCTCTAGGGCATATTTCCTTCAGTGCCCCCCGGCCCCGTATATAAAGGAGCAAGGGGGGAGGCCGGCCGGCCCCTTGGGGCGCGCCAAGGAGGAGGAATCCTCCTCCTAGTAGGAGTAGGACTCCTCCTTTCCTACTCCTACTAGGAGGGGGAAGGAAGGGGGAGAGGGGGAAGGAAAAGGGGGGGCGCCGCCCCCCCTCCTAGTCCAATTCGAACCAGAGGGGGAGGGGGCACGTGGCCCATGCTGGCCGCCCCTCTCTCCTTTCCCCTAAGGCCCATAAGGCCCAATACTCTCCCGGAGGGTTCCGGTAACCCCCCCGGCACTCCGGTTTTTTCCGAAATCACCCAGAACAATTCCGTTGTCCGAATATAGTCGTCCAATATATCAGTCTTTATGTCTCGACCATTTCGAGACTCCTCGTCATGTCCGTGATCACATCCGGGACTCCGAACAAACTTCGGTACATCAAAACTTATAAACTCATAATAAAACTGTCATCGTAACGTTAAGCATGCGGACCCTACGGGTTCGAGAACTATGTAGACATGGCCTAGAACTATTCTCGGTCAATAACCAATAGCGGGACCTGGATGCCCATATTGGTTCCTACATATTCTACGAAGATCTTTATCGGTCAAACGGCATAACAACATACGTTGTTCCCTTTGTCATCGGTATGTTACTTGCCCGAGATTCGATCGTCGGTATCCAATACCTAGTTCAATCTCGTTACCAGCAAGTCTCTTTACTCGTTACGTAATGCATCATCCCGTAACCAACTCATTGGTTACATTGCTTGCAAGGCTTATAGTGATGTGCATTACCGAGAGGGCCCAGAGATACCTCTCCGACAATCGGAGTGACGAAACCTAATGTCGAAATACGCCAACTCAACATGTACCTTCAGAGACACCTGTAGTACTCCTTTATAATCACCCAATTACGTTGTGACGTTTGGTAGTACCCAAAGTGTTCCTCCGGTAAACGGGAGTTGCATAATTCTCATAGTTACAGGAACATGTATAAGTCATGAAGAAAGCAATAGCAATATACTAAACGATCAAGTGCTAGGCTAACAGAATGGGTCATGTCAATCACATCATTCTTCTAATGATGTGATCCCATTAATCAAATGACAACACATGTCTATGGTTAGGAAACATAACCATCTTTGATTAATGAGCTAGTCAAGTAGAGGCATACTTGTGACTATAGGTTTGTCTATGTATTCACACATGTATCATGTTTCCGGTTAATACAATTCTAGCATGAATAATAAACATTTATCATGATATGAGGAAATAAATAATAACTTTATTATTGCCTCTAGGGCATATTTCCTTTAGTCTCCCACTTGCACTAAAGTCAATAATCTAGATTACATAGTAATGATTCTAACACCCATGGAGTTTTGGTGCTGATCATGTTTTGCTCGTGAGAGAGGCTTAGTCAACGGGTCTGCAACATCCAGATCTGTATGTATCTTGCAAATCTCTATGTCTCCCACTTGGACTTGGTCCCGAATGGAATTGAAGCGTCTCTTGATGTGCTTGGTCCTCTTGTGAAATCTGGATTCCTTTGCCAAGGCAATTGCACCAGTATTGTCACAGAAGATCTTCATTGGTCCCGATGCACTAGGTATGACACCTAGATCGGAAATGAACTCCTTCATCCAGACTCCTTCATTTGCAGCTTCAGAAGCAGCTATGTACTCCGCTTCACATGTAGATACCGCCACGACGCTTTGTTGAGAACTGCACCAACTTACAGCTCCACCGTTTAATAAAAACACGTATCCGGTTTGCGATTTAGAATCGTCCGGATCAGTGTCAAAGCTTGCATCGACGTAACCGTTTACGACTAGCTCTTTGTAACCTCCATATATGAGAAACATATCCTTAGTCCTTTTCAGGTATTTCAGGATGTTCTTGACCGCTGTCCAGTGATCCACTCCTAGATTACTTTGGTACCTTCCTGCCAAGCTTATTGCTAAGCATACGTCAGGTCTGGTACACAGCATTGCATACATGATAGAGCCTATGGCTGAAGCATAGGGAACATCTTTCATTTTCTCTCTATCATCTGCTGTGGTCGGGCATTGAGTTTGACTCAACTTCACACCTTGTAGTACAGGCAAGAATCCTTTCTTTGCCTGATCCATTTTGAACTTTTTCAAAATTTTGTCAAGGTATGTGCTTTGTGAAAGTCCTATTAAGCGTCTTGATCTATCTCTATAGATCTTGATGCCCAATATGTAAGCAGCTTCACCGAGGTCTTTCATTGAAAAACTTTTATTCAAGTATCCCTTTATGCTATCCAGAAATTCTATATCATTTCCAATTAATAATATGTCATCTACATATAATATCAGAAATGCTACAGAGCTCCCACTCACTTTCTTGTAAATACAGGCTTCTCCAAAAGTCTGTATAAAACCATATGCTTTGATTACACTATCAAAGCGTTTATTCCAACTCCGAGATGCTTGCACCAGTCCATAAATAGAACGTTGGAGCTTGCACACTTTGTTAGCACCTTTTGGTTCAACAAAACCTTCTGGCTGCATCATATACAACTCTTCTTCCAGAAATCCATTCAAGAATGCAGTTTTGACATCCATTTGCCAAATTTCATAATCATGAAATGCAGCAATAGCTAACATGATTCGGACAGACTTAAGAATCGCTACGGGTGAGAAAGTCTCATCGTAGTCAACTCCTGGAACTTGTCGAAAACCTTTCGCAACAAGTCGAGCTTTATAGACAGTTACATTACCATCAGCGTCAGTCTTCTTCTTAAAGATCCATTTATTTTCAATTGCTTGCCGATCATCGGGCAAGTCAACCAAAGTCCATACTTTGTTTTCATACATGGATCCCATCTCAGATTTCATGGCCTCTAGCCATTTTGCGGAATCTGGGCTCATGATCGCTTCCTCATAGTTCGTAGGTTCATCATGGTCAAGTAACATGACTTCCAGAATAGGATTACCGTACCACTCTGGTGTGGTTCTTACTCTGGTAGACCTACGAGGTTCAGTAGAAACTTGATCTGAAGTTTCATGATCAATATCATTAGCTTCCTCACTAATTGGTATAGTTGTCACAGGAACCGGTTCTTGTGATGAACTACTTTCCAATAAGGGAGTAGATACAGTTATCTCATCAAGTTCTACTTTCCTCCCACTCACTTCTTTCGAGGGAAACTCCTTCTCTAGAAAGGATCCGATTTTAGCAACGAAAATCTTGCCCTCAGATCTGTGATAGAAGGTGTACCCAATAGTCTCTTTTGGGTATCCTATGAAGACACATTTCTCCGATTTGGGTTCGAGCTTATCTGGTTGAAGTTTCTTCACATAAGCATCACAACCCCAAACTTTAAGAAACGACAACTTTGGTTTCTTGCCAAACCATAGTTCATAAGGCGTTGTCTTAACGGATTTTGATGGTGCCCTATTTAACGTGAATGCGGCCGTCTCTAAAGCATAACCCCAAAATGATAGCGGTAAATCAGTAAGAGACATCATAGATCGCACCATATCTAGTAAAGTACGATTACGACGTTTGGACACACCATTTCGTTGTGGTGTTCCGGGTGGCGTGAGTTGCGAAACTATTCCGCATTGTTTCAAGTGCAGACCAAACTCGTAACTCAAATATTCTCCTCCACGATCAGATTGTAGAAACTTTGTTTTCTTGTTACGATGATTTTCCACTTCACTCTAAAATTCTTTGAACTTTTCAAATGTTTCAGACTTGTGTTTCATTAAGTAGATATACCCATATCTGCTCAAATCATCTGTGAAGGTGAGAAAATAACGATACCCGCCGCGAGCCTCAACATTCATTGGACCACAAACATCAGTATGTATGATTTCCAACAAATCAGTTGCCCGCTCCATAGTTCCGGAGAACGGCGTTTTAGTCATCTTGCCCATGAGGCACGGTTCGCAAGTACCAAGTGATTCATAATCAAGTGATTCCAAAAGCCCATCAGTATGGAGTTTCTTCATGCGCTTTACACCGATATGACCCAAATGGCAGTGCCACAAATAAGTTGCAGTATTGTTATCAACTCTGCATCTTTTGGTTTCCACACTATGAACATGTGTATCACTACTATCGAGATTCAATAAGAATAGACCACTCTTCAAGGGTGCATGACCATAAAAGATATTACTCATATAAATAGAACAACCATTATTCTCTGATTTAAATGAATAACCGTCTCGCATCAAACAAGATATAATGTTCATGCTCAACGCTGGCACCAAATAACAATTATTCAGGTCTAAAACTAATCCCGATGGTAGATGTAGAGGTAGCGTGCCGACCGCGATCACATCGACTTTGGAACCATTTCCCACGCGCATCATCACCTCGTCCTTAGCCAATCTTCGCTTAATCCGAGTCCCTATTTCGAGTTGCAAAGATTAGCAATAGAACCAGTATCAAATACCAAGGTGCTACTGCGAGCATTAGTAAGGTACACATCAATAACATGTATATCATATATACCTTTGTTCAGTTTGCCATCCTTCTTATCTGCCAAATACTTGGGGCAGTTCTGCTTCCAGTGTCCAGTCTGCTTGCAGTAGAAGCACTCAGTTTCAGGCTTAGGTCCAGACTTGGGTTTCTTCTCTTGAGCAGCAACTTGCTTGTCGTTCTTTTTGAAGTTCCCCTTCTCCTTCCCTTTGCCCTTTTTCTTGAAACTGGTGGTCTTGTTAACCATCAACACTTGATGCTCCTTCTTGATTTCTACCTCCGCAGCTTTTAGCATTGCGAAGAGCTCGGGAATAGTCTTGTTCATCCCTTGCATATTATAGTTCATCACGAAGCTCTTGTAGCTTGGTGGCAGTGATTGGAGAATTCTGTCAATGACACTATCATCAGGAAGATTAACTCCCAGTTGAATCAAGTGATTATTATACCCAGACATTTTGAGTATGTGTTCACTGACAGAACTATTCTCCTCCATCTTGCAGCTGTAGAACTTATTGGAGACTTCATATCTCTCAATCCGGGCATTTGCTTGAAATATTAACTTCAACTCCTGGAACATCTCATATGCTCCATGACGTTCAAAACGTCGTTGAAGACCCGGTTCTAAGCCGTAAAGCATGGCACACTGAACTATTGAGTAGTCATCAGCTTTGCTCTGCCAGACATTCTTAACGTCGTCAGTTGCATCAGCAGCAGGCCTGGCACCCATAGGTGCTTCCAGGACGTAACTACTCTGTGCAGCAATGAGGATAATCCTCAGGTTGCGAACCCAGTCCGTGTAATTGCTACCATCATCTTTCAACTTTGCTTTCTCAAGGAACACATTAAAATTCAACGGAACAACAACACGAGCCATCTATTTACAAAAAAACATAGACAAGAAAAATACTATCAGGTACTAAGTTCATGATAAATTTAAGTTCAATTAATCATATTACTTAAGAACTCCCACTTAGACAGACATCTCTCTAGTCATCTAAGTGATCACGTGATCCAAATCAACTAAACCATGTCTGATCATCACGTGAGATGGAGTAGTTTCAATCGTGAACATCACTATGTTGATCATATCTACTGTATGATTCACGCTCGACCTTTCGGTCTCCGTGTTCCGAGGCCATATCTGTATATGCTAGGCTCGTCAAGTATGACCTGAGTATTCCGCGTGTGCAACTGTTTTGCACCCGTTGTATTTGAACGTAGAGCCTATTACACCCGATCATCACGTGGTGTCTCAGCATGAAGAACTTTCACAACGGTGCATACTCAGGGAGAACACTTCTTGATTATTAAGTGAGAGATCATCTTAAAATGCTACCGTCAATCAAAGCAAGATAAGATGCATAAAGGATAAACATCACATGCAATCAATATAAGTGATATGATATGGCCATCATCTTCTTGTGCTTGTGATCTCCATCTCCGAAGCACCGTCGTGATCACCATCGTCACCGGCGTGACACCTTGATCTCCATCGTAGCATCGTTGTCGTTACGCCATCTATTGCTTCTACGACAATCGCTACCGCTTAGTGATAAAGTAAAGCAATTACAGGGCGTTTGCATTTCATACAATAAAGCGACAACCATATGGCTCCTGCTAGTTGCTGATAACTTCGGTTACAAAACATGATCATCTCATAGAATAAAATATAGCATCACATCTTAACCATATCACATCACAACATGCCCTGCAAAAACAAGTTAGACGTTCTCTACTTTGTTGTTGCAAATTTTACGTGTCTACTACGGGCTTTAGCAAGAACCGTTCTTACCTACGCATCAAAACCACAACGATAGTTCGTCAAGTTGGTGTTGTTTTAACCTTCGCAAGGATTGGGCATAGCCACACTCGATTCAGCTAAAGTGAGAGAGACAGACACCCGCCAGCCACCTTTAAGCATGAGTGCTCGTAACGGTGAAACCAGTCTCGCGTAAGCGTACGCGTAATGTCGGTCCGGACCGCTTCATCTCACAATACCGCCGAACCAAAGTATGACATGCTGGTAAGCAGTATGACTTGTATCGCCCACAACTCACTTGTGTTCTACTCGTGCATATAACATCAACGCATAAAACCTAGGCTCTGATACCACTGTTGGGAACGTAGTAATTTCAAAAAATTTCCTACGCACACGCAAGATCATGGTGATGGTATAGAAACAAGAGGGGAGAGTGTTCGTCCACGTACCCTCGTAGACCGTAAGCGGAAGCGTTAGCACAACGCGATTGATGTAGTCGTACGTCTTCACGATCCGACCGATCCAAGCACCGAACGTACGGGGCCTCCGAGTTCAGCACACGTTTAGCTCGATGACGATCTCCGTGCTTCGATCCAGCAAAGCTCCGGAGATGAGTTCCGTCAGCATGACGGCGTGGTGATGATGATGATGCTCTACCGGCGCAGGGCTTCGCCTAAACTCCGCGATGATATGAATGAGGTGGAATATGGTGGAGGGGGGCACCGCACACGGTTAAGGAACGATCCGTAGATCAACTTGTGTGTCTATGGGGTGCCCCCCGCCCTCGTATATAAAGGAGCCAGGGGAAGGAGGTGGCCGGCCAAGGAGGGCACGCCAAGGGGGGAGTCCTACTCCCGCCGGGAGTAGGACTCCCTTCTTTCCAAGTAGGAGTAGGAGAAGGGGGGAAAGAGGAGGAAGAGAGGAAAGAAAGGGGGGGCGCCGCCCCCATTCCCTTGTCCTATTCGGACTAGGAAGGGGAGGAGCACGCGGCCCCCTCCTGGCTCTTTCCCTCTTCTCCCTCGAGGCCCATGTAGGCCCAATAACCCCCCGGGGGGTTCCGGTAACCTCCCGGTACTCCGGTAAAATGCCGATTTCACCCGGAACGATTCCGATGTCCAAATATAGGCTTCCAATATATCAATCTTTATGTCTCGGCCATTTTGAGACTCCTCGTCATGTCCGTGATCCCATCCGGGACTCCGAACAAACTTCGGTACATCAAAACTTATAAACTCATAATAAAATTGTCATCGTAACGTTAAGCGTGCGGACCCTACGGGTTCGAGAACTATGTAGACATGAACTAGAACTATTCTCGATCAATAACAAATAGCGGGACCTGGATGCCCATATTGGTTCCTACATATTCTACGAAGATCTTTATCGGTCAAACCGCATAACAACATACGTTGTTCCCTTTGTCATCGGTATGTTACTTGCCCGAGATTTGATCGTCGGTATCCAATACCTAGTTCAATCTCGTTACCGGCAAGTCTATTTACTCGTTCTGTAATGCATCATCCCGTAACCAACTCATTGGTCACATTGCTTGCAAGGCTTATAATGATGTGCATTACCGAGAGGGCCCAGAGATACCTCTCCGACGATCAGAGTGACAAAACCTAATCTCGAAATACGCCAACTCAACATGTACCTTCGGAGACACCTGTAGTACTCCTTTATAATCACCCAGTTACGTTGTGACGTTTGGTAGTACCCAAAGTGTTCCTCCGGTAAACGGGAGTTGCATAATTCTCATAGTTATAGGAACATGTATAAGTCATGAAGAAAGCAATAGCAGTATACTAAACGATCAAGTGCTAGGCTAACGGAATGGGTCATGTCAATCACATCATTCTTCTAATGATGTGATCCCACTAATCAAATGACAACACATGTCTATGGTTAGGAAACATAACCATCTTTGATTAATGAGCTAGTCAAGTAGAGGCATACTAGTGACTATAGTTTTGTCTATGTATTCACACATGTATCATGTTTCCGGTTAATACAATTCTAGCATGAATAATAAACATTTATCATGATATGAGGAAATAAATAATAACTTTATTATTGCCTCTAGGGCATATTTCCTTCAGTGCCCCCCGCCCCCATATATAAAGGAGCAAGGGGGGAGGCCGGCCGGCCCCTTGGGGCGCGCCAAGGAGGAGGAATCCTTTCCTACTCCTACTAGGAGGGGGAAGGAAGGGGGAGAGGGGGAAGGAAAAGGGGGGCGCCGCCCCCCCTCCTAGTCCAATTCGGACCAGAGGGGGGAGGGGGCGCGCGGCCCATGCTGGCCGCCCCTCTCTCCTTTTCCCTAAGGTCCATAAGGCCCAATACTCTCCCGGGGGGTTCCGGTAACCCCCCCCCCCCCCCGGCACTCCGGTTTTCTCCGAAATCACCCAGAGCAATTCCGGTGTCCGAATATAGTCGTCCAATATATCAATCTTTATGTCTCGACCATTTCGAGACTCCTCGTCATGTCCGTGATCACATCCGGGACTCCGAACAAACTTCGGTACTTCAAAACTTATAAACTCATAATAAAACTGTCATCGTAACGTTAAGCGTGTGGAACCTACGGGTTCGAGAACTATGTAGACATGGCCTAGAACTATTCTCGGTCAATAACCAATAGCGGGACCTGGATGCCCATATTGGTTCCTACATATTCTACAAAGATCTTTATCGGTCAAACCGCATAACAACATACGTTGTTCCCTTTGTCATCGGTATGTTACTTGCCCGAGATTCGATCATCGGTATCCAATACCTAGTTCAATCTCGTTACCAGCAAGCCTCTTTACTTGTTACGTTGCTTGCAAGGCTTATAGTGATGTGCATTACCGAGAGGGCCCAGAGATACCTCTCCGACAATCAGAGTGACAAAACCTAATCTCCAAATACGCCAACTCAACATGTACCTTCGGAGACACCTGTAGTACTCCTTTATAATAACCCAGTTACGTTGTGACGTTTGGTAGTACCCAAAGTGTTCCTCCGGTAAACGGGAGTTGCATAATTCTCATAGTTACAGGAACATGTATAAGTCATGAAGAAAGCAATAGCAATATACTAAATGATCAAGTGCTAGGCTAACAGAATGGGTCATGTCAATCACATCATTGTTCTAATGATGTGATCCCATTAATCAAATGACAACACATGTCTATGGTTAGGAAACATAACCATCTTTGATTAATGAGCTAGTCAAGTAGAGGCATACTAGTGACTATAGGTTTGTCTATGTATTCACACATGTATCATGTTTCCGGTTAATACAATTCTAGCATGAATAATAAACATTTATCATGATATGAGGAAATAAATAATATCTTTATTATTGCCTCTAGGGCATATTTCCTTCAGTAGAGGGATAAACTCATGCAATATGATATAAACCTCATCTTTTTATCCTCGATGGCAACAATACAATACGTGCCCTGCTGCCCTTGTTGTTACTGGGAGAGGACACCGCAAGATTGAACCCAAAGCTAAGAACTTCTCCCATTGCAAGAAAGATCAATCTAGTATGCCAAACCAAACAGATAATTCGAAGAGACTTGCAAAGATAACTTAATCACACATAAAAGAATTCAGAGGAGATTCAAATATTCCCATAGATAAACTTGATCATAAACCCACAATTCATCGGATCTCGACAAACACACCGCAAAAAGAGTTACATCGAATAGATCTCCAAGAAGATCAAGGAGAACTTTTTATTTAGATTCAAAGAGAGAGAAGAAGCCATCTAGCTAATAACTATGGACCCGAAGGTCTGTCGTAAAATACTCACAACTCATAGGAGAGTCATTGGAGATGATGTAGAGGCCCTCCATGGTCGATTCCCCCTCCGGCGGAGCGCCGGCGAAGGCTCCAAGATGGGATCTCGCGGATACAAAAGGTTGCGATGGTGGAAATAGTTTTTCGTGGTTCTCCCTGATGTTCTCAGGGTACGGGAGTACATATAGGAGGAAGAAGTAGGTCGGTTGACGCTCGAGGGGCCCACGAGGGTGGGGGGCACGCCCACCCCAGAGGGCACGCCGGGCACCCTCGTGGCCGCCTCGTTTGTTGCTTGACGTCCACTCCAAGTCCCCTGGATTGCGTTTGTTCCAAAAAGATTGCTCCCGAAGGTTTCATTCCGTTTGGACTCCGTTTGATAATCCTTTTCTTCGAAAGACTGAAATAGGCAAAAAAATAGCAATTTGGGCTAGGCCTCCGGTTAGTTGGTTAGTCCCAAAAATGATATAAAAGTGCAAAGTAAATCCCATAAACATCCAAAATGGGTAATATAATAGCATGGAACAATAAAAAATTATAGATACATTGGAGATGTATCAATGCATAGCAACGAGAGGGGGAGAGTGTGTCCATGTACCCTCATAGACTGAAAGCGGAAGTGTTTTGACAACATGGTTGATGTAGTCGAACTTCTAGCTCCAACCGATCAAGTACCGGACGTACGACACCTCTAAGTTCTGCACACGTTCAGCTCGATGACGTTCCTCGCCCTCTTGATCTAGCAAGGTGCCGAGGAAATAGATGAGTTTCGTCAGCATGACGGCATGGTGACGGTGATGGTGAAGTGATCCGCGTCGGGCTTCGCATAAGCACCGTGACAATATGACTGGGGTGTAAACTATGGAGGGGTCGCCGCACACGGCTAACAGTTGTTGTTGTGTCTTGTACGCGCCCCCTTCCCCACATGTATATAGGTTGGAGGGGAGGAGAGGCAGCCAAGGGGGTGCCCCAAGTAGGAGGAATCCTACTTGGGGTCCTTTCCCAATTCGGCCAATCCCCCTCTCCTATTCCTATTCAGAGTAGCAAGGGAAGAGGGAATCCTATTCCCTTTTCCTTTCCTCCTTCCCCTTTACTTCTCCAACTTGGCCAGCCCATATGGGGGGTGCACCAGCCCCTTTGTGAATGGTGCGTTTCCCCTCTTGGCCCATAAGGCCCATGTCTTTTACCGGGGGTGCCCGGAACCCCTTCCGGTGACCTGGTAAGTATCAGGTGCTTCCCGAAACACTTCCGGTGTCCGAATACCATCTCCCTATATATCAATCTTTACCTCTCGACCATTTCGAGACTCCTCATCATGTTAGTGATCTCATCTGGGACTCCAAACAACATTCGTTCACCAAATCACATAACTCATATAATACAATATCGTCATCAAACGTTAGGAGTGCGGACCCTACGGGTTCGAGAACTATGTAGACATGACTGAGACACCTCTCCGGTAAATAACCAATAGCGTGACCTAGATGCTCATATTGTCTCCCACATATTCTACAAAGATCTTTATCGGTCGAACCGTTATGACAACATACATTATTCCTTTTGTCATCGGTATGTTACTTGCCCGAGATTCGATCGTCGGTATCTTCATACCTAGTTCAATCTCGTTACCAACAAGTATCTTTATTCGCTCCATAATACATCATCCTACAACTAACTCATTGGTCACTTTGCTTGCAAGGCTTCTTATGATGTGTATTACCGAGAGGGCCCAGAGATACCTCTCCGATACTCGGAGTGACAAATCCTAATCTCGATCTATGCCAACCCAACAAACACCTTCGAAGATACCTGTAGAGCATCTTTATAATTACCCAGTTATGTTGTGATGTTTGATAGCACACAAGGCATTCCTCCAGTGTCCGGGAGTTGCATAATCTCATAGTCGGAGGAATATGTATTTGACATGAAGAAAGCAATAGCAATAAAACTGAACGATCGTTATGCTAAGCTAACGAATGGGTCTTGTCCATCACATCATTCTCCTAATGATGTGATCCCATTTATCAAATGACAACACATGTCTATGGTTAGGAAACTTAACCATCTTTGATCAACGAGCTAGTCTAGTAGAGGCTTACTAGGGACATGGTGTTTTGTCTATGTATCCACACAGGTATCAAGTTTCCGGTTAATACAATTCTAGCATGAATATTAAACATTTATCATGATATAAGGAAATATAAATAACAACTTTATTATTGCCTCTAGGGCATATTTCCTTGAATGTGGACCCTCGGCATGCCTTACTAGCGCACGTGTTTGGGATTCACAACCCCGTGTAACAAACTCTTCCTATCAATGCAATGATACGCTTCCATGTGTATTTGAGAAAAAAGAAGTCAAATTTCAACTAAGTACGAGGCTTTACAAGAAAAATACCCCTCTTCCAAGTAGGCACATGGTTTCTCGATAGAAGAACCGATCATTTAGTGATTTACATATTCCTCAATTCAAAAATTAATCAGTATGATTCAAGAAAAAAGTGATAATTCTTAATTTAAAAAACATCTTATTAAATAATGCCAGACCACTTTCAATCCTTCTTTCAGATAAAGGAAAACGATAAACCCCTAACATCTTACAAGTTTACCATTGATTGGGTCATTCTTTGGCATTCGACTGTTTATCTCTTAAAAAGCCCATATTTATGCAGCTTTGGATGCCATCAGCGAAGAGGAAGGGCATCACCCTAGTGGGGACAACGGCGATAACTATCAATGCTCTTCACTTGTCTCTTATGACGTTGGCGGTGACTTCAGATCAAGAGCTATGATGTGAGATCATCCATTTCTGTATGGGCTTGTTGACACAAGTTTTTGACATGCCAGGAAACGTAATTAAGATGACCTTAAATGAAACACTATCCAATATGAAAAATCTCCATATGGTCAAAATAAACAACTTTGATGTTTGGGGCCGAAGATGTGCTCAGGGTGCTGAAATTTGGCATTCAGAGTACTATTCAGCCGATTACGCCTCCAAGAAGTTCTTAGATGATTTTTTTGCATAAGATATCGGGCCTCCTTCGACATGACCTGCAATGCATCACCCCCCAACGTCGAGGGTACAAGATGATGTGTTCATGTGCGGACACACTTTTTAACGAATCCGCTAGGTACAAATCTTCGAACGGTCTCCATCCCAGCAGTCGGACCTTGAGATGGACGATCGGTTGGCCGGTGCGACCCAAAGAAGAAGGGCAGGGGAGAAAGTTTTAATTTGAGGGAGGATGAATTGTTGTGTGATTCATGGTTGGCCACTAGCATTGATTCGTTCATGGCACGGAGCAAAAAGGGATAAACCTTTTGGTAGAAGTTCATGCTTGGTTCATGAGCACAAGCACTACGATCCCTATCAGCTATCGCACGGAAGCGACCCTGATTTGTGGTCCGAAATCGCTCACCCTTTGATAGGACACCATTCAAGGGTTCACCAATAAGTATTGCGTCCATTACAAAGAACTCTAAAACCGGTGGCCAAGTGCTGCACTACTCTCTGGGCAAGTAAGTTGTTTATGTGTTGGTCATTTTGCCGAATATGCTCTATGTGTTGGTCATTTGACCAGATATCATGTGTGCACATTGTTGAGCTCTTGTTTTTTCTGGCCATCTCGTGCCTGCACATTGTACTTGAAGGTGGAGAAGAAGCAGATAGTTGTCAAGCATTGTTGCTTGAAGTTGAATGTGCACCCCAAATGGCTCCTATCCATTGCCAATACCGCCAAGACCACTGGCATAGCCAATGAAGACAAAGATGGTGATCCAACTGGCACAACAAAAGGAGGGCTTGAGCTGGACAAGAAGGTCAAAAGGGTCTTCTGGGGAGGAAGTGGGAGGAGGAGACGCGAAAAGGGGCGACAACCAAGATGACAGAGTGGTTCGATGACATCATGGAGATGAAGGAGGAGACATGCGTCAAACACAATGACACGAAAGAGGAAAAGAAGGTCAAAAGGTTTGACACGTTCATGGCGGCGATTGAGAAGAATATTTAACTCGATGGGGAGAGGGTTGAGCTCACAGCCAACTCGAACAATGCCAAGATATTGACATTGAATATAAATGACTTGGATCACAATGCAATGAAGATCATGCAAGCCACCATTCAATGATGTTCAACCTTTGTTGGCCGAGATGGAGGAGCTGGACGTTGAGTAGCAGCTGCACGGTGAAGAATTTGGCATGGATAGCCGTCTGCCTATGCAAAATTTGACCCGTTTTTGCATGGATAGCCGGTTGTCTATGAAAAATCGACCTTTTTTGCACGGACAGTCGGAGTGACAATTTTTGTGATCCGCTGGATGTAAAAACTTGTTGAACATTGCTTTTTGGTTGTGATGCATATGTTTGCAACTATTTTACATATGCAAAACATGTTATTGATTCTCTCTCAAAAATATGCTATTGATTTAACATATACATGTCCAAGAAAGGAGACTGAACCTGTTTCGAAAAGAAAACAAAAGGTGATTTGATGCACGTGGTCGGTTGACCGGCTTCCATATGTATATTTGTGAACATGTATGTGGATGTTTAGTGCGTCTGATTTAAGGTACGACATTGACCGGCTTCCATATTGTGTGTGTGCGCGCGTGTATGTGTGTGTGTGTGTGTGTGTGTGTGTGTGTGTGTGTGTGTGTGTGTGCGCGCGCGTGTGTGCGTGTAAAAATTCATAATGCACAGGTGTGAAAATTTTCATGATGAAATATGTTGAAATGAAGTTTGTGCAAAAACATTCTAAGGCTTTTTAACACATGATATTATTTCATCCTTGCAGACTATGAATTTGTCTTCTTTATATAGGTCGCATTTCTTCCTGAAATTTTACACACATACAACTCACATTATTGTTCACCTGTACAAATTTTTTCAGATATTTTTCAAACCAATTTTTTTTAATTTTTTCAAAAAATTCGGTCTCCATGGTGGCTGAGATCCCAAAGGCCATATTCATTGAAAATTGCCTTATACGTTATGTATATGTCATGTGAACAGGGGAGCGACTTTTTGGTGGACGGGGGCATTGGCTCCTGTTTTTTTTAAATGATTCAGAAAATATATTTCCAAGTTTAAAAAAAATGAAAACTTATACATGCGACGGATCTGTGAATATTCATTCAAAAATATTATGATTTGCAAGGTGCACAAAAAAACATCCCGGCCCAACAATAAAAAAAAAGATTGACCCATTTTCCATGTATTTGTTTTTTCTGTGTACACCACGTTTGAAATGAAAGTACATTGTTATGAACATTTTCTTGTACGTGGTGTACACAGAACGCACTTTTTTTATTTGTGTATACAGTATTTTTTCATTTTTTTTGCATTATGGAAAGGGCAACAATCTGCGCCGGCACACCGGCCCAATCGTTGGGCCGGTCAAGCCCCAGCCGTCTGATCCACGAGCTCGAGCCGTCAGATCTGTTCCACGTGCCTCCTTCCCCCGCGTTGACTTCTTCTTCCTCTTCTTCTTCTTCACCGCGCCCCCACCCCAGCCGCTCCTGCCGCCGGCGACTGCCCCCTCGCCTGGACCTCCTTTCCCCCTAGTCCCACGCTGCTGGATGCGCTCTCCGTCCCCGTCGCCGTCGCAGCATCCGTACTCGCCCCCCGGTCCAGCAGAAAGCCCGTCGCCCCCTCGTAGCAAAAAATGGCGCCGTCTTGAAGCACACCGGCACCCCCTGTCGTTGCAGCACCTAGCAGCCGCCATCGTCGGTGCACTGTCGTGTCGCCGACGTAGCTCTCGACGTCGCCGCTCGCTGCCATTGGCGAGTCAGGTTGAAGCTTTTTATCTCATCGGTTGAAACTTTTCTCTATGCCTGTTGAAGCTTTTCTCGCGGATTGAAGCTTTCCGCCGTGCCAATTGAAGCTTTTTTCACCTGAGCTTGAAGCTTTTTTCACAAAGGGTTGCAACTTTTTACTCTGCGGTTGCAACAAAAACACAGAGAGACGCCATGGTCGTCGTCGAGGAGGATTTTCTCAATCTCTGTTTTGAAACTTTTTCATCTGCGGGTTGAAGCTTTTTGTCAATGCGGTTGTAACATTTCCTGTATTTCGTTGTCTGGTTGAAGCTTTTTTATCTACTGGATGTAGCTTTTTGTGTCCATGGTTGTAGCACGGGAAAACGCCGTTTGCAACTCTCCCAGTACCGCGATTGCAGCTCCTCCCCGTGGCCATGGTTGTAGCACGGGCACCTCGGTTCCTCCCCGCATTTGGCCTGTCGCCGGTTGCAGCAAAAAGGGAAGAGAGGAGGAGGAAAGGGAGAAGAGGGAGAAGGAAGAAGGGTAGCTGCTGGTGCCGCAAGGGGATGGCAGCTCGGAAGAACGCCGGCGAGGCGGGATCTGCAAGGTGGGAAGAGAGAGAAGACGAGCAGTTGAAGAGAAAGCTGGAAGGGGACAAGGCCGTGTGATTGGGACCCACCACTCCACGTGTCGCGACTTAATTTGCTACAGCGCGCGCGCGTGGACGAGACCGGCGGAACGGTTCGGCCGGTGCCCCGGCCAGAAACGATTCCCTAATCTTTTGGGGGAAGAAATAGGGGCGAATTTTTGAGTTTTATGAAAGGAAAATAGAGGTTTACATGGAAAGTTGCCTATTTATCTCGTTCATGGAGTTTCTTTTGTTAACCAAGTTGCTATTCACTAATAAAAAGGTTTATGCTAGGCCCCTACCCAGCTACTTCACTCGTGGACAAGTTACGAGAGAGATTTTTCTACCATGCACGGGATATACAGTTTATGTATCAACCGTTTGTCGTTGCTTTGAGATTCGTACTGTGTTTTTTGGTTTTTGACAAAAAATGTCTTGTTCCATAGTATTACATGATGTTTCACCAGTTTTTTTTCTTGTTTCAAATTATACCATATAGGTTCACGATGAGATATTATGATACACTGGAAACACGAAAATATATTAAGTGTCCTCGCAAAAAAAAAAATAAGTGTATCAAGAATTTTGTCAATGTGGACCGGAGAAAATGAGAAAAATTCCCTTTTGGGCGACCCAAGAACATTTCTTAATATCTTTGCGTACTGAACGTGCTAACTGCTTGTCACTTTTTACCAGTTCAGTCGAAATATGGACTACAATCATACCAATACTGCATTGTCCATCCCCCGCAAAAAAAGGGATAATGTATCATCAATCATTATCCAATAAGCTCTAGAAAAAAAAACAATTCCATATGATCCGTTACAGTGGATAGTGGACACAAGCCACTGTCTACACGTGAAGAATGCTTACTAATGGATGTCAGTGTGACAAAAATTCCAGAATTTTCAGGTGCCAAACTTGTATCCTTTTTCTTTCCCTTGAGAATATGCATTTGCCGACCTGCTCAGCTGATATCCCCTTTATCCCTACATTATTAAAATGTGAATATATTCCTTTTGACAGGTATTCCATTTTAGCATCAAGGCAGGGAAAAAGAGCCTAGGCCCTGCTTGGATCCTCGTTTTCCTTCCACTTACACCTGTAAAAATTACAGATCTCCGGCCGTTGTTTTGCTTTCGAGCCAGAAATAACCCTTGACTGGTAAATTACACCCGGAAATTTAATACATGTGTATTAAATTACATCCATACCAAGCGCGGCCTTATAGGCTTCTTGGTTCAAACAGCAGATTCATATATGATTCTTTTCCTTTTTGTGAAAAGTATAAGGGTGCAGTCAGCTAACAAGAGTTGCGATACACAATCACCATATCAACACTTCAAAGTTTTCAAAGAAATGTAGAGGTATTTATTAAAATGGACCTTTGAAAAGATCAGGTTCTACACTTGTCCTGAGAGAAATGGAAAAACCAAGTATAGTTATTTTCGAAAAGGGGTTTTACCCCAGTCTGCATCAGAAAGATGCATACGGCTCATATTACTAAAAATAATCCAGTAACAAAGTCTCCAAGTCTCAAAGTAAGAAATAAAACAAAACGCTCATAAGAGCCAGATCGAAAGCCACAACCGGCTGGTAAATAAAATATGAGCACTACATGCCTATCCTATTACATGACCGCCATCCAAACCGGTTGAAAATAACCCGAGCTACCATCTCCCATCGGGTAGACGCAGTAGCCAAACGCCCCCTGGCCTCCGTCGGAGTGAGTAGCGACCACATACGGATCAAAGCTGTTGCCCTGAAGATAACCTGCAAAAAGTGAATGTTCGTTTCTGTTAAAAACCAAATCATTTCTGCAGTTCCAGACTGCCCATAATAAGGCACAAACTCCAACACGAATGTGCCTCGCTAAATCTGAGTCAACCCCATCAAGCCACGTTCTAAATAACATGTTGATGGATGTGGGCGGATTAATATTAAAAGCAATATGGATCGAACGCCAAAGAATCTTAGCAAGTGGACAATCTAGAAAGAGGTGTTTGATAGTTTCGTTATGGTCACAAAAACTACACCTAGCAGTGCCAGGTTATCCTTTGTCAAAATGACTTGTTTATGCACGAACTACATAAACACTTTGATTCGCAAAGGTACCTTTACTTTCCAAACGTGCTTCGAGGAGGGAATGACACTAGAGTTTATGACATCCAGATACATTGATTTGACCGAGAACACGCCGTCCTTAGTCAGTTTCCAATACAACCGATTTGGCTGCTGAGACAACTGGACATCCATCAACCGTCTTACAAGACGAAGCCAGGCCTCCCAACGATTGCCAACTAGCGTCCTCCGAAAACTAATATTGAGGGGAGTGGATTGTAAAACGTTTGCAACGTAAACTTCTCGACGTTGAACAATGTTGTACAGAGTAGGATATTGAAGTGCAAGGGGGTCTCCCCAAGCCACGTATCCTCCCAGAACCTCGTATTAGCTCCATTTCCGACTAAGAACCTTGTCCTGTTAAAAAAGAGTGGCTTGACTCTCATCAACCCTTTCCAAAAAGGTGAGTCCGTCGGTCTCACCGTTACCTGTGCCAAGGTTTTAGAGTGAAGATACTTATTTCGCAAAATCTGAGCCCAAGTAGCCTCCGTCTCGGACGAGAGTTTGAATAGCCACTTGCTGAGGAGACATCTGTTCTTGACATCCGGATTTTCAATGCCTAGACCCCCTTGGTCCTTCGGCCTACAGATGATGTCCCATTTTGCAAGCCTATACTTTCGTTTAAGCTCATCATTCTGCCAAAAGAATCGAGATCGATAAAAGTCTAACCTCTTCTTGACCCCCACCGGGACCTCAAAAAAGGATAGGAGAAACATAGGCATACTGGTTAGGACTGAATTAATCAAAATTAATCGCCCTCCATATGACATGAGCTTCCCTTTCCAGCAGCTCAGTTTCTTTTCAAAACGATCATCGATGCACTTCCACTCCTTGTTAGTCAGCTTACGATGATGAATGGGTATACCTAAGTATGTGAACAGTAACAAACCCAATTCACATCCGAACAATTGCTTATACGCTTCCTGGTCATCATTAGCTCTTCCAAAATAGAACAATTTGCTCTTATGGAAGTTAATTTTGAGCCCGGACAATTGTTCAAATAAACATAACACAAGCTTCATGTTTCTCGCTTTCACCAAGTCATGCTCCATAAAGATGATAGTATCATCAGCATACTGTAAAATGGATATACCGCCATCAACTAAGTGTGGAACCAGGCCACCTACCTGCCCCGCATCCTTAACCCGTCCTATATAGAATCAGTGACATGGGATCTCCTTGCCTTAACCCTTTGTGTGTCTGGAAATAGTGACCTATATCGTCATTCATTTTAATCCCTACACTTCCTTTTTGCGTAAAGGACTCAATCTGGTTTCTCCAGGCCGTGTCAAATCCTTTCATACGCAAAGCTTGTTGAAGGAAAGGCCATTTAACTTTATCATATGCTTTTTCAAAATCCACTTTAAAAACTACACCATCTAGTTATTTTTGAGTGAATCTCATGGAGCGTTTCATGCAAGACGACCACCCCTTCAAGGATATTTCTGTCTGGCATGAAAGCAGTCTGGGACGGTTGCACAACTGAATGCGCAATCTGCGTAAGTCTGTTCGTCCCAACCTTGGTGAAGATTTTGAAACTGACATTAAGCAGACATATAGGCCTGAACTGCTCAATGCGAATAGCCTCTGTCTTCTTAGGAAGAAGAGTTATCGTTCCAAAATTCAGCTTGAACAAATGAAGCTGACCATTGAAAAACTCATGAGACATCGGCATCAGGTCTCCCTTAATGAAGTGCCAGCACTTTTTGTAAAACTCCGTCGGAAACCCATCCGGTCGTGGCGCCTTATTGTTTTCCATTTGTGCAATGGCCTCAAACACCTCTTCCTCCGTAAAGGGAGCAGTCAAAATCTCATTCTCGTCGGTCTCAAGTTGAGGAACATCCTCAACCCTTGACTCATCCAAAGACACAAAATTGTCTTCCGGAGGTCCAAACAACTGCTTATAATAGTTGGTAATGTAAACTTTCAGGTTTTCCTGACCAACTATCGTCCCTTCGTCTTGTTCTAATTGGAAAATTCTCTTCTTACGATGCTTTCCATTAGCAATCATATGAAAGAATTGGGTGTTATCCTCGCCTTGGACGATTTTACGAACCTTAGCTCTCAACGCCCATTTCAATTCCTCCTCGCGGAGAAGCTCTTTCAGCCGCAACTCGGCCTCCATTTTAGTCTCCAGCTCACTGGTATCTAAGATAGAGGTTTCAGCTTTTAACTCAAGGGTGTGAATAAGCAGGAGGAGTCTTTCCTTCTCCGCCTTATAAATCCCATGCGTATGCTTGGCCCATCCACGAAGGAACCTTCGAAGATGAAGAATCTTGCACTGCCACCGCTCAATGGGTGACCTTCCACCCGAGTCTTTAGCCCACTCTCTAGCTAACAACTCGAGGAAGCCCCCTCTTTCAAACCATGCAAGTTCACACGAGAAAATATTCTTGTTACCCACATGAGTTTGAGCCCCCGAGTCGACCAGTAGCAGTGTGTGATCCGAGATACCTCGTGTCAACGCCTGCACCGTTACCAGGGGAAACTTCTGTTCCCATTTGACACTAGCTAAAACACGGTCAAGCTTCTCAAAAGTCGGAACCGGTAACGAGTTAGCCTAAGTGAATTTCCTACCCGTGAGCTCTATCTCTCTGAGACCCAAGCTTTCAATGATAGTATTGAACATAAACGACCATCTGCCTTCAAAATTGTCATTATTCTTTTCCTCCTGTCTTCGAATAATGTTGAAATCACCACCCACTAAGATGGGTATCTGCTCGTTACCGCATACACGGACCAGATCGGCCAAGAAATCTGGCCTGAGTTCTGGTTGCGCGGCTCCATAGACCGCCACCAAAGCCCAATCAAATCCATCGGCTTTAGTTCTGACCCGAAACTTTACCGCAAACTCACCCAAAACAACACTCCGAACCTCCAAAGTTTCACACTTAACCCCAAGTAGAACACCATCGGATCTTCCTCGAGGAGGGAGGCAATGCCAGTCAAAATCTACCCCCCCCCCCAGATAAAGTGCTAAGAAATTGTGGAGTGAAATTGCCTCGTCCAGTCTCCGACAAAGCAATAAAATCTAAATGATGTTCAAGAGAAGCATCCGCTAGAAACCTTCTTTTAGCCAAGTCTTTAAGACCTCTGCTATTCCAAAAAATGCCTCTCATATTTCGTCATGAAATTTTTTAGGCTTAGCGCAAACAACAGAAGGGTCACCACACTCGGGTTCTGCCGCCATCACCAAAGACTCATCATCATGGTTAGAGGTTTCAGGATAGGCATACTCCTCCTCCTCCTCCATCTCCGGTAATGTAGGGTCAAGATCGGCACACAAACCATCAAGATCCCTAACCCCAAGCGCATCAATCTCCGAATAATTCATAGGCTTAACGGCAGCTATGTTACGAATCATATCTAACGCTCGTTCAGCTTCCAAGTCAAGCATATCATTAACGGACTTAGCAATCTCTAAATCATTATTACCAAGTGATACTCCTAGTTGGTTCGCATTATGCGCAATCTCATCATTGGTAAAATGCATAATAGAATTTGATTTATTAACAGACATACTAGTGGAGAACTTGACGTCACGCAGCTTGGCCGCCCTCATAGCGCACCTGAGCTGCAAGTCATCCACGTCCGGCTGCTCCTGCAGTCTCCCGCTGACCCATCTCCCCGCAGAGACAGGATCCGGGATCCCGCCGAAAGCGATGACCTCCTCGTGCGAAGCTATGCTAGGGGAAAGGCCTCCTGCCTGTCCCCCAACAGCGGTGACCTACGCTGGGACCACTGGAACATCATCCAGAGACGACGAAAGCGTCCTTGGCCTATCCACGGAAGTCCCGCCGAGACCCGAGACTGGCGAAACCAGCAGAGGGCGATCCATGGAGTGCGGTGACGAGACGGCCAGACCACCTGGCCCGCCCTCCAAAGCAGCAATAGGGGAAGCGGCGGCCTCCTGCATGCTCTCTCCTCCGCAAGTCGCGGACCTCAGGGGCGTGAGCGCCGAGCAGGCCCTCGGCGTCGACGGCGACAGGGGCTCAGAGGGCCGAGCCTCCTGCCCGTCACCTCCAAACGCGACTACCGGCGCATCCACCTCGACCGAAGCAGAGGGAAAGGTAAGAGAAGAGGGCAGGGCCTCCTGCCCCGCGGCACCTCCTTCCTCAACCTGCTTCGTCTTATACAGACTCACCAAAGCCTAGGCGGAGCCGAGAACGCCCCAAACGAACCAAGCTGAAGAGTGGTAGTCGGAACTGTACCAGTGGACCCAACAGGAACAGAGTCACCAGAGTCAAACGGATCCGAAGGCCCCTTGGCCTTATCATCATCACTCTTAGCATTATCATCCTGGTGCCCCGAAGCACCTCCGCCCTTAGAAGTGTCCATGGGATTATCATCCTCAAACTCACTGAAAAGATTAGGATCCTCATACTCAACATCCAACTGATACAGAACACCTACATGTGTCCAAGGCACCACATCTGGCAGAAACTCAATGTTAGCTACATTGACAAGTAGACGTGCCACCCCGTGAGCATGTATGAACTGCATATCCACCTGCTCAGTCTTGCCAATCAAAGAACCCAGGCTCCACGTCACCAAGAAGTTGTCCAGAGGGGCAGACGGAGCTCCAGAGAAACGAACCCAGATCTGAGTTAACGGTGTGCCCTGTGACTCCTTCTTTTTCCACTCATCAAACTGCAACACATAACTAGTACCCGTGACCCTGCTCATACCAAACTTGAGGATTCTCAGCTGATCCTCCTTAGACAGGAAATCCACCTTGAAAGAATTATCTGTGAGCTTAAGTAAGGACCACTGAAAATTACCCGGAGCAAGCTCTCTCAACTGCTGAATGATCTGCGCTTCGGTCAACGGTCCATGAACCACCTTCACCACACCGGGGAAGGAGGTTTCCACCACGGGAGCCGAGGGTTCCACACTGGGAGACTCAAAAAACATCACCTCCGAACAACACACCCCGTATATCTGAACGGACGGTTTGGGCCCCAATATCAGAGGACACTCGGCAGCTGTATGTTTAGGTTTCCGACACAAATCGCATAACACCGCAGTACATTGAACCAAAAAGTGTCCCGGTTCCCCACAACGGAAACATGTGAGCTTCTTCTTTTTAGCCGCCCACTTAGACAGCTTGTCACCCTCGGCCTTGTCCATACCTTGCTCAAAACCAGAATCACCAGTCTGCATGGGCTCCGGCAAAGTGACTGCAGCCAAAGCCTGCACCATCTCCACCGCCACCTGCGGTAGATCCGATGCACCGTCAGCCACCTCCGTCGCAGTAGCGGTCTTCGTATGCCTTGGTGGGTGGTGCCGCCGGTTCCCGCCCCGACCTCCGCGAAAACGTCCTCGGAAAGCTCGGTTATTAGGGCCAACCGCACCCTCGACAAAGTTGCCAGGCGGTCCTTGGAAACCCCGGTTATCATTGCTGTTGTCCACCCAAGCATAGCCACGGCCCCCTCCGGTGGACGAAGAACCCCGGTGCACACCAGCGCCATATGCATCATATCCATCGTCGCCCCACTGACCACGCGGGGGTTTACGGTCATCTCCCGCGGACGCACCCGTCCCGTGGCCGGTCGAACCCTGGCCCGAGCCACCACGGCCTCCCGCCATCTGCCTCGGCCACGGCCATTGTGGCGGCGGCGGGTCGGCCCTAGGTGGCAGCGCCGGCGCAGCCCTAGGCACGGGAAGTGGAGGAGGCGGCCCCCGAGGCGGAACTGGGGCCCTAGCCAGAGGCGGAGCCTGCGCCCTAGGCGGAGTCGGGGCCGGCACCCTAGCCGGAGGCAGAGCCAGTGCCCTAGCCGGCGGCGGAGGTGGCACCACCCTAGGCGGAGCCGGCGCCCGCGACGGCAGGTGGGTCGGCCGGGGCGGGGGCGCAGCCCGAGCGGGACCTGGCGCGGTCGCCGCCGTAGCCTGAGCGGTCGCTCCTGCGGCCCCGGCCTGGTTCCGCGCAGCCGGCGCGGCCCACGGCGGTGGCGGCTTAGGTGGCATCTCGGCCGGACTCGGTCCCGGAGGCAACCGGCGATCAGCACCGCCGGCGAGCAGCGGAGAACGACGGCGCGAAGAGGCGATCGGGAACCCGGGTTTCCTCTACGGCGTACCCTAGCCGCGCGAGGAGGGGAAGGAGAGGAACGTGCATGCGGGGGAGATCGACTCGAGGCCTCCACATGCATGTCGCCTGCTCCCGGCGCATCGCAAGCCTGGCCAGCCCCCTGGGCCTCGAGCCCAGTACTAGCCAAGCTCACAGCGCCGTCGATCACGTGCGGCCCTTCTGTGCCCAAAAGCAAATTCAAACGCGCGTGTCTATTCGCCCGAATATCACGACCATCGGCCACCACCGGCAATCGTTGCGGCACCGTTCGACCCCCCTTCTTTTCCGCCTAGTAACTTTCGTCCAGCACTCGGGACGGAAAAAGTCGGACAAGGTGATATCCTTCGGCCCAACCTTCGGCAACGGACCACACCACAGTTTCACTTTCGACTTCTGCGGAAGAACTGGAGGTCCTAGCAAAATCGATTTCTTGCTACTCACCGTAGGTTTAGGCACGGGGATAGATGAAACCAAGCCAAGCGAAGTTGACGGCCGGGCCGACGTTCCGGCCAGATCAACCTCGTCTTCGTCCTCATCAGCAAGAATCCAGAAACGTCCCCCAAACCTTTGCGTCGGCTTTGATCCATCGACATCCTCCGTGAGATCAACAATGACAACTTGTTCTTCAACCTCCGATGGCACCTGCACACACTCAAGCACCTCGATATTGAAAAACCAAGTATTGTGAATACTGCTTTTGAATTTTTCTACTTTTCCCCCTTGTTTACATATTTTTAAAGGAAACCAAAACCTCGCGGCCTAGGTATGTACACAGTCATTCTTTTATACAACCATTCTCTATTTACAGCTTATAGATAGCAATACTTTATCTTTTCTATTACCCTAATCCGTTAATGTTGAGCATCATATTATCCGAAGAGAGGTCTTCTAAATTACTCCCTCCGTTTCAAAATAAGTGAACTAAAACCATGACACCTCTTTTGGCACGGATGGCATAACAAATGTCATCTTCTTTGATTGGAATCATGCAGATTTTATATAGTACTTGAACCGATGAATATTTAAACCAGGTCTACTTCTTTTGAAAACCCATGGGCTTGCTTGGAAGAACCATATTGATTCGTTAACTGAAGCCTTTTACATCATAATAGCTTGGAGACCTAGCTTGGAACCCCGGGTTTATTTTCAAAAACAAAAAAGTAACCCTAGGTTGGAGGTTTTTACTTCATATCTGCATTTATCTCTTCCAAGAATGTAAGAGATTAGTTAATAAAATAAAGAATGCGAGAGATTAGGTAATTGGAACTTTTCACTTCACATTTGCATTTTTGCCTCTTCCAAGTTGCAACAACCTGAGAGATTAGATAATTGAAAGATGAGCTACTCAAGCAAGCCTTGATGTCATGCACACCCGAGGTTTGTATATAACATTAGACCCCAAGTAATAGTACAGTGGATCAAACAGGTTCTCCACGTAAAAGCAGAGAGGTTATCAGTGGCGGAGCTTCATATATAACTTATCTTCTTCACCCTCTCAACTCAGATTAGCCCCCTCAACAATCTTCATCAAGCTCCGCCACTGGAGACTATCTTGCTAAAATTCTCAGAAGAAAACAGCACCTTGCCCCACACACACATACACCATACCCATCTACCATGCATTTTGCTCAGCTGTACTAGCTTATTTCCCTTCTGAAGCTGTTGCGATTGGCTTGCTTCGAGCCGTCAACAGCGCCGCTGGGAGACACGAGGTTGCTCAGCGCCCTCACCATCTGGAGCTTGACCTGGCCCCTCTTCGCCGGAGGCCTCTTCTCCTTGCTCAAGCTGCCGCCGTCGCCGCCGCCGCCGCTGTACTGGTACTCGTACTCCATCGCCGCCGATCTCCTTCTTGCTCCTCCTCTCTGCTTCTTCTGCGTTGTGTAATTGTATTGCGTGGGTAGTCCAAGTGCTCACTTGAGGAGGGGATGAGGATGTGATGAGCGGGTGTCACAAGGCATTTATAGGCGTACGCATGTTGCCTCTGCCTTGCACAAGTTGGCCTACACGTGCACCTTGTTCGCTTCTTATCACGTCTGCAGAATGAAATGCCATGGTCACAAATGATTCAGATGCTTGCACTTTCTCCTTTCTCCCATCTGAAACATATTTGCGATAAAGTGAACAAAATCTTTGTCGACCAAATTACAACAAGACCATAGCACAGAGCTTTCCTTTCCTTTCCAAGATATTTACATGGAACTTCATTTTGAAGATATTTATATATGTGGAACTTGCTAGCACACCCCTCACTCTAGAGGGTCAACTAGCACTTCAGACAAAGCCCTAATTTTCTGGGGAAGAAATAGGAGAATTATGGAAGGAAAATACAAGTGTACAAGGAAAGTTGGATGTTCATCTTCCTCGTGACAAGTCGCTTTTCACTGATAAATGGGTTTATATCAGGCTTCTAGCTTGTTGCTCAACTTGTTGACAAGTTGCACGTGTGGGTGGATCGAGGAGTAGATGCTTGAAGAATCTCAGGTGTCACAACTTGCTGCCACATTTCCAGATACCAAAAGCCCCTGATGACCAGCAGTGGAAAATACACTAATTCTAAAAGAAAGGCACGGGCTGTAACTAATTTCATTAAGATGGGAAGATGTGACAAATACAAGATTTGTTAACATGACTGAATAAAACAGTTAAAAAGAAGGGGGAAGAACACGTACGCTGTAAATCCTGGAAAATGCTTCTGACTGAAGGGACCAAAATTGGTCAAGGAAGTGTTGAATACAGTCTATTATTGTCGTAATTGTGTACTAGATCTTGATAAAACCTTTCAATCAGGTACAGTTTCTGTTAATTTGATGTGATAGCCAGTAAAACTAAATGAAATTGTGAGGCTTTTGGGTGTGTTGGGTTTGTATGGAACTATGCTGCTACCAGGTCTGAACTTTGATCCTACAAGTTTGGTTTTCAGTAATGAAAATCGGAAGGAGGAAACCCTTCTTTGATAAAATAAATAAATAAATGAAATTAGTGTCCCCGTGAACAGAGCTTATTCACCATCCCCGCGCGCGAGAGAGAGAAGAGAGAGAGAGAGAGAGAGCTTATTCACCAATGGGGTTTTGCGGGCCTAAACTTGTCCAACAGAAGTTTGTAGACGAGGGAACATAAATTAATCATGATGATCAGAAGAAACATAGGAGTACAGAACAATGTTGACATTTTCTTTTTAGAAAAGGAGGATGGCTCCCGGCCTCTGCATCTGGGCGATGCATACGGTCACTTTATTAATTATTCTCACAAGACCTTACAAAGTTATACAACAATAAGACTAAAGCCGTCGTCTAAGCAAAAAACTGTCGCTACACCTATCCAATTGATGAAGGGGCGCAGATAGCCTGGGCAAACAGACATCGCAGTCAAGCCTAACATCTAAGACCTGAGACCCCAACCTAGCCACTTGCCGGGTCTGGGGCACACTGGTCCGGCGTGCTCTCAGAGGCCGCCGCCGCCGACTGCCACCGCTCCATCTTCAGAACTGTACTGATGCATCAACCTTGCTCGGTCCAGCTATCGTCGACGCCACCACGACGCCCAACGGCACCTCCTCCTTGCGCGCAAATAGCTGAACACGTCGCGGTCGCCACTGATACACCTCAGCGCCATGCTGCCAAGTACCACCAGCCGACACAGCTTGAAGCCCTTGGAGGATCCGTCGTGCGTAGCACCTGCTGACCAGGCATGACCAAGCGTAGCACCTGTCGGTCAGGCATGACTTGACATCTCCACCGAAGCTCCGTGCAAGACGAAGCCGCTCCACCTCCTGCCTCTGACTTCCAGCGCAGCTCCACAAAACGATGCTCCCAAGAGAGAAACGACACCGCAGTGCCGCCATCTTCCGGTCTGGAACACCAGATCCTAGGGTTTCCCCCGGAGCAATACGAGTGGGTCGACGGTAGTCACATGACGATGCCTTCATCAAGGTAACGACGTGGAACGCCGCCATCGCCCGCCGTCGGCTCGATTTTCACCGGCAACTACGTCTTCCCGACTCGCAGCTGGTGCCAGATGACGGATCCCGAGATCCGAACACCCAGCCTCAGCCGACCACCTCTGACGGAAGAGATGACCACCATCGCCGGCTGCACCGGTCAGAACAGATCTGATCGAAGGTGCCGCCGACGAGACCACCAGGCCCCCCACGCCGCCATCGCCGATCTGAAGACAGCATGCACGCCACCGCAGCCAAGCCGGCCGCCGCCCCCCGAAGGGCCATCAGCAGCGCCCGCAGCCCTGGCCTCCGCCGCGCCAAGCCGTCGCCATCCGAGGACGGGCCGGCCTCCCGCCGCCTGCAGCCATCCGCCGCGCCGCAGATCCCAGATCGGTCGCACCACCACACGCCTTGGGGTCCGCCCCACCCCGGATACGCACGGGAGAGGAGATCCCACGCCACCGCCGTCGGCCCCCGGGCTTAGCCCGGCGGCGTCTTCCGGCGGCGACGGAGGGAGAGGAGGAGGGAGTTTGCGGCGGCGGCGGCTAGGTTTCTGGCCGCCCGAGTCGCCCTAGGGGAGGACGACGCGGGGGCATCCAGATGCGATCCAGATGCGATCCAGAACAATGTTGACATATCACACCACATTTCACGAAAATACACACGAGCTGGGTTCAACGGAAATCTTTATACCCACTCCCAAAGGCCAAATCCGAGAGTCAATTGCTCATTCAGCGAGAGGATTGATCACATGGCCAAGGAACAGTACTGCGCTGGTTTTCTCCTCGACAATGGCGAATAAGAAGGGCCGGTCCGCCACGAAATCCACCGGAGGCCGTGGCGCCCTTGCACTGTCCTGGATCGCCACGGCCGTTGCTGCGGCGGCCACGGTGCCCAGCTCGTCCACCTCGATGGTGGCCTTATGGTACACGCCCGCGATGAAGAGCCCATCCCCGCCGCTCACCATGCCCCAGAAGTCGCCGCCTTCGAAAGCCCTGGTGACCCCGAGCCTCCGCATGTCCGACGACGCCTCGAACTCGAACGTGAACTTGAACTTCGGCACCATGAACCGCCCGACCGGGACCTGGACCCCCGGCGTGTGGCTCTTGATGAACCCCGGCGTCGCGACCGCCTTGTCGTAGAGATCGGCGAGGCCGAGAGCGGCGCCGTCCGGGAGGAGGAGAAGCATGTACAATGCAGCCTCGGCTCGCCGCCCCGCGTGGTCGCCGTCGTTCTTGTAGGGCAGCTTGAGGGCCCTGAAGCCCGGGTAGACGGCGACGTGCTGCTCGAACGGGAACCGGCCCGTCGTCATGAACGGCACGCGCACGATGGTGCCGTCTGGGACGTGGAACGGCGCGGTGAAGGTCGCCGACTGGTCGAACGGCTGGGACCACGTCCCGTTGAAGTAGAGCGCGTTGGCGAGGACGACTCGCGTGGACGAGCCGACCGAGCCGGGAGGGAGGACGTCGCGGATGCGCCCGTCCGTCGCGCCGGCGACGAAGCCGTTCACTCGCCGCCTCGCCTGCTCCGGGTCCGAGGAGAAATCCACCGATTCCGCGGTGGCAGCGTACCTCGACGCGGCGGTGGCCATGAACTCCGGCTCCAGCGCCTGCGCGCGGTCGACCCACACGCCGCACGCGAACGACGTCTGCGCCAGGCCGTTGAGCCTGCCAGCCAGATCCGTCGACGACGCGCCGTGCAGCTCGTCGAGCGACGCCGAGCCAAGGAACCCCAGGAGCTCCTCGCGCGTCTCGCCCCGCGTGCCGGCGGCCACCAGCGCGAGCGCCGCGTGGATGGACAGCGGCGAGACGATGAAATTGCCTCCCCCGCCGGCTGCCGCCCGGACGCCGACCTCCCTGGCGAGAGGCAGGCATGACGCCTTCCCGCCTTCATCGCCACCTATCGCTGCCCCCACAGACACAGAATGGCCACCTGGAAGCACCTCGTCGAGCAAGGGGGCGCGTGCTTGCGTCCCAGCGTGGCTGTAAGAGCTGTGGAGGTAGCTCTGGCCGCTGCAAGGGCAACGCTGCGCGCAGTCAAGCCGCGGGCGCCGGGAAGTCATCGTCCTGAATTCGACCTGCGACCGCCATGCGGCAAACAGCGTCAGGCAGAGGACGGCCTTCCACAAGGGCGACATCCAGATCGCCGATCTATCTGCCGACTAGCCACTAGTTGACCTTTGAACCCACTGTCCGTCCATCGAGGCATCGACCAGGTAGTGCTAGAAGAAGCATTTCTTTGGTGAATGACAGGATAGGATCTCTCAATTCGATCTCAACTCTAAGTAAATCAAATGTAATGTAAACCAATAAGAACCACTCATCAGTAAGCTCGTTTAGTTGGAACCTAGAGCATCCTTAAAGGCCGCGCTAAATAAGTGCCCCGCCGTAAATTTGTGCTTTTTAACGCACGCGCAATCGATATCCGGGCTTCAGCGGACGCGCATTAAGCGCGCGGTCCGAATCGCCATCGCGGCTGTTTATTTGGTGTGCCCGCTTCCGCACGCCGCACTCTGAGAGGCATGAATTTTGCGTGTCTCATGGGAGGCATGGGAGCACCTCCGGGCGGAATGTCTTTCGGTGTGCCTCACACATCTTCGCATGCTGTCGTTGAAGATCTTGCCAACACCTTTCGAGTTTCACATGATGATGTGGCGCGCGACAATGAAGAGGAGGAGGAAGAATTGTCTTCGGATGATGAATCGGAGAAAGAGGAAGACGAAGACGAGGACGATGCTTGATTGTTGATGGGCCATTCGTTGGCGTTAACTTTTGTGTCATGATTGGTTTGGATTTTGAACTTGGTTGGATGATGTTGTGGGCATAAATTTAAACTTATGGGCATGCACTTTTATGTCATGAACTTGTTTCGGTGATTTAAATTATGCCATGTGTTGTTTTGATGTTTGAAATATCATCTCGTGTCCAAAATGCAACATATGGCAAGCGCCGGCTGCGCGCTCGCTGCTTTTTAGCGCAGCTGCTGGAGCTATTCACGCACGTTAAAATTTGCAGCGGTCGTTGGAGCAAGCGCTCGTCGCCGCGTCAAAACAGGCGATCAACGAGCTGCAAACGTCTTTTTAGCGCGCCTCGCGTTGGGCGTTGTTGGAGATGCTCTTAAAAGTTGCTGGCTAACATCGGAACTGCTCCACAGACGACATGTGCAACCGATTTTCGCACGACCATGAAATCGAGCGGCTGTTGCCCTTTAAGTCGACTACATGTGTGGCTGGATTTACATCGTCGTGCATGAATCGTCCGTCTGTTGTCGTCCGTATAGCATGATTCGGCTAACATCATGTTAGTAACATGGCTGAATGAGTTGTCGGAATCTTTTACCATCTTCTCTGATTGTGATTCGTTGCCTGTACTGCACCACCTTAGCTTGACCAGCGACTGCCTGAATTTTTCTAAGCATAAGCTGATTCTGACTTTCTTACACCCTGTACAGTTTGTTCCTTACAGCCGGACCTGTATTTGTATCCGTTGTGGTATATCTATGTCCAATTTATGATAATAAAAATGGTTCGGGCCGGCGTAAGCCTGCCCGTCATAAAAAAATCGAAACCCAAATCATGTGAGTCCACAAATTGGTTTGGAGTAGAATCATCGATGAAACGAACATTCCAGCCGCTGATAACAGTGAGTGCACATCAAACGGAAGTGCAAGCGAAGCCACGGACCCACGGCACAAACATATCACTGGGAAATATCAGATATATCATCGTCTTGAATGCCGCACAGCACAATACATGTGCTCTATTTCTACTACTAGTACAAATTAAACTGACAAACCATTTTCAACAGGTAGACAGAGTTGAGAAACAAATTCAAATAATTTCTTGCAATCTGTAAGTGCTATCCATAACTGTAAATGTGTACGGACCATCCCGTGGATCTCTCATAGCTAGTTCTAAAAGAACATAATTCTCCACACACACACACACACAAAATTGTGATTCCTTCGAATCAAAGAGGTCCCAAATGGTTCCACATTTTTTTGGAAATGGAGGTATACCCCGGCCTCTGCATCATGATGATGCATGCGGCCCTCTTATTAAAAATCCAGAAAGTATTAACGTAAAGGTCTTACAGCTCGCAAACGGAGCAAAACAAAGTACATGAACTGAAAAATTACAAGCGGACAAAGACAACTGAAACGGTAATAATAAGGATAAGCTCTCTAGACTCCTATCCTGTTATGTGAACGCCATCCGAACCGGTTGAATTTAACCCGAGCCATCATCTCCCATTGGTTGCACCCAGTAACCAATGGCTCCCTGGAGTCCATATGAGTGAGTAAGGACCACGTACGGATCCAAGCTGTAGCTCTGAAGATAACCTGTAAAAAAGTTAAGTTGTGTTGTCTGTTAAAAATCATATCATTTCTGCAGTTCCATATAGCCCATAATAACGCACATATTCCAAACCGAATACGAGCTGCCGTGATCTGTTCAACCCTAGCTAACCACGTCCCAAACAAAGACGCAATATCTACTGGAGGATTGATATTAAAGGCTATATGAATCGTTCTCCAAAGTAACTTGGCAAGTGGGCATTCAAGGAATAGATGTTGTATTGTTTCATCCTGAGCACAAAAACAACACCGCGAATTGCCAACTCATCGCCTCTTAAGAAGGTTGTCCTTTGTGAGTATTACTTGCTTGTGGACAAACCACATAAAAATTTTAATCCGCAAAGGAACCTTAACCTTCCATATGTGTAGTGACCTTGAGAGGGGGCCAGAATTAATCAGATCCGTATAAAAAGATTTCACCGTAAATATCCCATTTTTAGTTAACTTTCATTGTGTTGAGTCCGGCATGTCGAAGAGTCGAACTTCAATCAATCTCCGAACCAAGTGCATCCAAGCTGTCCATCTCTCACCCACTAACGTACATCTGAACTGGATGTTCAAGGGAATAGTTTGAAAGACGATACCTAGGTAATCCTCCTTACGTTGCACAATATTGTAGAGGGTGGGATATTGTAAGGCCAGAGGCGTCTCTCCTAACCACGTATCCTCCCAGAATCTTGTTGACATCCTGTTGCCAACCAAGAATTTGACCCTACGAGAAAGAACATATCCTTCGTTCTCATAAGTCCCTTCCAGAACGGTGAATCAGTCGGTCTGATGGTAACCTGGGCTAGCGTTTTCGAGTGCTAATACTTATTGCGCAGGATTTGAGACCACATGCCCTCCGGCTCTGTCTCTAACCTGTACAACCATTTTCTCATAAGACATTTATTCTTAATTTCCAAGTTTTCAATACCGAGGCCCCCTTGGTCTTTAGGTCGACAAAGGATATCCCATCGCGCGAGACGGTATTTTCTCTTGGCCTCATCAGATTGCCAAAAGAAGCTAGATCTAAAGAAATCAAGTCGCTTTCGGACCCCTTTCGGAATTTCGAAGAATGGAAGTAAAAACATTGGCATGCTAGTCAATACTGAGTTAATCAAAACTAGCCGACCTCCGTATGACATCAGCTTGCCCTTCCAGCAACTGAGTTTTTTTTCAATTCGTTCTTCAATACATTTCCATTCTTTATTGGATAGCTTACGATGATATTCCCTTTTACTATCTCTGAAGATTGTACACTAATTGACCATACACTCAGCCCATACATCACAGTATCACACTAAAAGTTTGTCCATAACATGCAACTTTCTTTCTGAAAATACAGTCCATAATTCACACATAACCCGGAGCAATTTCCACACAAGAAAAGTTACATTCAGGTGGATCACACAGGCGCCAGTACTACTGAAAGGCCATCCTGCTAAAGTTCCCAAAATAAAAACAGCTAGCTAGTAGTAACATGACCAGCCCCAGACACCATACCCATCTAATATTTCGTTTAGTTGCAGGCACGTAGCTAGCTTGTTTCCCTCGTGAAGCTGTTGCGGCTCACCTTCTTCGAGCCGTCGGCGGCGGCCGCGGCGGCGCCGCTCGGCGACACGAGGTTGCTCAGCGTCCTCGCCATCTGCATCATGACCTGGCCCCTCTTCGCCGGAGGCCTCTTCTCCTTGGCGAAGCTGCTGCTGCTGATGTACTGGTGCTCGTACTCCATCGCCTCTCGATCTTCTTCTTGCTCCTTCCTGATTCTTTGGTTCTCTGTGTGTTGTGTTTGTGTGCCGAAGCTAGATGCTCGCTTGAGGAAAGGATGGTGATGCAGGGAGGTATTTATAGGGGCATGTTGCCTGCACGCACCAGTGACCGTTGGTATGTGCATCTTGTCTCACTTATTATATTCTTATATTCACTTCTATCTGCAGGAATAAAGTGGCTACGCTTTTGGGGCCATGGTGTTCCAAGTCTGAACGTATCTGCATACTGGGGAATCCAACTATCGAAGAACCATCACTGTTTTGTTATACTGTGTGTACCCCAATATTGCTTTTGGAGTTCGGCCTCCATGGAGGCCTCCAAATACAAAATTTGAATTTCATCAAAATTCATACTTTTACATTTCAAAAAATCTGGAAAAAAAATACAGACATGCATGAAGGTGTAACACACATGTGTGTAAATTTTCAGGGCTAAATATGTTGAAATGAGGGTTGTGTAGAAAAAATGAGGGCTTGTTCCTTTCAGACCATGAATTCGTCTTTTTATACAGATCTCATTTCAAGGTATTTCAACCTAAAAATGTACACATATGCACATAACGTCCTTGTTGCTTGCACAATTTTTTTCAGATTTTTTTGAAACCGGCAAGTTTGATTATTTTTTTAAAATTCCAAGTTCAAGTGAGCTCGGTCACCAGAGCGAAGTTCTCCTGTGTATCACATATGTTTGGTTCAAAAAATAATACTTCGTAATAAAAAATAGTACAAACCCGCCCCCCTCTCTCTGTGTCTAAGGTGGGCACTTTTTCCTTTGATTTTATATACACGATGAATATATTTTTAGAAAAAAGTATATACGGGAATTCTTAAAAACACAATGGTTTTTAAGAAAAACATGAATATTTTTTAAAAACGTAAATTTTATAAAATACATAAAATTAATTATTATTTAAACTGCTTCTTCACAAAAGTTTTCATTAAATCTATTATAAAAAAGGAAATTGCTAAACTCGCATGGGTGACAAAAGGAAATGACGAAATAGGGAGACGGCTTAAGTTTTTTTAGTGTAGGGGAGACGGCTTAAGTGAGAAGCGGAGGAGGGGCAAGTTTTTTTTTTTAACGGAAGGAGGGGGAAGCTATGTTGTAGGCTGTCAAAGAACCGGGCCTAATAAGAGCACTCAAACTCGCTCGGCCTTGGGCTTGCACTCGGTGACAGAAAAGTTTCCAAAAGAAAGGTGACAGAAAAATGAACTGAGGGGCCTATTCCTCACCCATTCCGGCCCACGAACACATGCGCTTGCGTGTTTAATGGACAGGACGACGCAGTGGGAGGCCAGTCTTTTTTTTTTTTTTTTTTTGCCGGGTGAAGGCCAGTTGGTTTGATGCCAATATATCGCTTTACCAAAAAAATTGACAAACCAACATTTAGCAAAAACAAAATTTACCATTTTTTTTCTTTGAACTAAATCCACGACAATTATTTTGGATCCCTCATCCAGATAGAAGTATTTTTTAACTTGCCAAATTGTGCAAGACAAATGTTGGCATCAAACCAATCGATCTCTAAGTGTCATACAGGAGCACTCCTAATCAAGTACACACTGGGACCGGGTGTTTCGCATACTCAAAGCTTGTATATACATTAAATTTCTTCTTGAAATACATGCATAATGCACACTCAAGCTTGGAGCATTTCCCGCTCAAGCCAAGTAAGAGTAGAGTGGTGGTGGATCAGACAGGTTCTCCATTTATAAACTGGGACACCATCCTGCCAAAACCCTGAAAAGGTAATAAACAACTCCCTACATCCCATAATATAAGATAGTTTTTGATACTTACACGCAGACGCACCATACCCATCTAATTTTCTTGTTCAGTTGTAGCTTGTTTCCCTTCTGAAGCTGCTGCGATTTGCCTGCTTCGAGCCGTCGGCAGCGCCGCCGGGAGACACGAGGTTGCTCAGCGCCCTCGCTATCTGCAGCTTGACCTGCCCCCTCTTCGCCGGAGGCCTCTTCTCCTTGCCGCTGCCGCCGCCGCCGCTGCTGTTGTACCGGTACTCGTACTCCATCGCCTCCGCCGTCCGATCTTCTTCTCTGCTTCTTTCGTGTTGTGTACAGTGTAATGTACTGTGGTGAAGCCAGGTGCTCATTTGTGAAGGGGGTGAGGACCTAGAGAGGTATTTATAGGCGTATGTAATGTACGTTGCCTGCACCAGTTGGTGTGTGGATCCTATATTCGTATTTATTCACTTATATCTGCAGGAATAAAGTGGCCGTGCTTTTGGGGTCATGGCGTTCCGAGTGTGAACGTATCTGAATACCGGGGGAATCCAACTATCGAAGTGTAAACGGAATCACGGAACTAAATTCACCGGAGAATTTGTGCCAATCTCAAAGATACACGCCTGCGCTTTCACCTTCTCCCAACCTCGAAGACACGCCTGCTTGATATAGTTTCTATCGACCAAAGTATATAACGCCGTGGACGGAAAATGTGTAATAAGGCCAACTCCACTGTACGACCCCAAACGGACGTCCGGTTTGACCGGATTTTATCCCTTTGGGGCGTCGATGGGTTCGCCCGTGTCCAGCCTTGTCCATTGGGTCGTGCGTGCGTCCACCGCGCGGCCGCACGCCAAATCACGTCCATGTCAGAACATGATTAAAAAAACAGACAACATAAATAAAATGACTAAAAAAAGTAAATAAACGCAGTTCAATAAACATAATACTTAGTTAGGGGGGTCACGGCCACAAAACGGCCCAGTTTCACGTCCAAGTGACATTAATAATTAAACAAAAAAAGAAAAGAAAAACGGCCACCGCCCGCGCGCTCCTGCCCGTGCCCGTCAATGTCGTCGCCGTCGCCGTCTTCAGTGGCCGCCGGTGTCGTCGTCGTGGCTGACGAGGTCGACGTATGCCGACGGTGCGTGGTAGACGGGGGCGGGCTGGACGGCGGGAGGTGCCTGCACCACCTCCTCCCGTGGCGACGCCTCCCGCTCCGATGACCGCGGCGGAGTGGCGCACCAGTTCACGCCCACGCCGGCGGCCATCTCCGGAGCACTGCAGGACCAGCCCCACCCCTGGCCCAGCAGACCCGGGTGGAACGCGGCCACCGGCTCCTCCATCTCCGGCTCCGCGGCCACCATCTCCAGCTCGGGGATGGCTACCTCGCCGGCGGCAGAGCGGGCCATCATCTCCTCAAGGCCCTCCCATTTGGCGCTCATCATGCGTGCGGATGGAGTCCTCCATGACACGCGCCATGAGACGGGCCTCCACCTCCGCTGTCATGCGAGGAGGTGGTGGTGGCGATGGAGATGGCGAAGGCGGCGGCGTGGGCGTGAGGCCGCACACCCGCCTACGACCGCGCTCCTGGGGAGCAGCCGCTCGGCGCTCTGGGCGTGGCCGCCGTGGCCCCGTCGACGTGTCGGCGAAGAAGGACGCCCGCCGCGTGTCGTGCTCATCGCGGAACCAAGTGTCCCACAATGGCAAGTCGGGGGCGTACCTCTTGTCGTAGTAGAGGTCGTCCCGGAGGAGGCGGCGGCGGCGCTCGAGGCGGTAGCCGGTCACCGGGACGGGCGGGATCGGCACGCGGTCTGCCGACAGGTGCTAGTTGTTGGGGAGGTAGGCGTCGCTCCAGGGGAGCGGCGTCCTCATCTCCCAGTAACGGCGGCACACACTAGCGCGGATGTAGTGCCGGTCGCGCTCGCCGGCGTACGCGGGGGCGATGGAGAACGCGGGCGGAAAGGGGGCCCGGCGTGGTGGAGACGCGGGCTCCTCCTTCACGGAGCCGGCACGGCGCCCCGACGAGAAGCCGGTCTCGCGGTCGTGCTTCCCCTTGCGGCCTTGGTTCCAGAAGCCCATGGCTTTGAGGTGGCCGACCGGCGAGCTCGAGGACGGGGTCGCCTAGGGTTTCGCTTTGTCGGGCTTCGAGGAGGCCGCGGGACGGAGTGGGGCAGTGTGGATGACGACCGGTCCACGGGTTGCCCATTTAAGAAGGACGGCCACCTTCCACTAGGCCAATGACAGGTGGGGTGGGCCGCCCGTGTGCATTGGTGTTGGCGGGTGGGAGGTAGGTGGCCGTCCCGCCACGCGGACGAGCGGCGCGTCCGTTCGTTGTCCGCGGCGACCCAAACCCGGAGCAAGTTTCTCTCCAAATGGGTCGGCCCGGACACAAAACGGATCAGATGGGTCCGGGCCGTCGCGTGCTGGGCCGCCCGGTTTGTCCGTTTTATCCTAAACGGACGGGGCCGGACAGGATAAGATTGTGCGGTAGAGTTGACCTAAGTACGTATCAGCTTTCCATTTGAAGATATTCTTTCACGGACAACATCTTTTGGAAGATCTTTCTGAAGACATTTACATCATCCTTTTGACGAAGATATTTCCACGGTGGTCGACCGAGAGAGAGAGAGAGAGTCCAGCTCTCGTTTCACGACTTTTGGCCAAGGTGCACGTGTGGATCAAGGATTGATTATGCGCTCCATAGGTTTGAGGAATATCTTCGAAATGTGCCCAGTGGCTCTTGCTCGAATCACTTAAAAATGTGGTGGTTGCGGGTGGGACTAGTAGTTCATGCATGCTGTATCATGTTTATCAAGTGATTCAGGTGGGAAATAAATATAAGTTTTTGGAAGAACAAATTGACTGCTTTTTAGGTAAGATCAAGGCACTAATAACCGGGGAATTTATGCTAGCTGTTAAAATAGAATTAGCGGTAGGCCCTGAATTTGTTAACTGCGACTAGAAGTGTAAACTGGACGTGTGGATCGGGGAGGAGTTTGTGGAGTATCTCTAAAGCGTCCATAGGATGAACGGGCCCATGTTCGCTACTAACATCGGCACCCCGCTTTCTAGATTTTTTTTTGAAGTACCAGTGTTGACAGTAGTTTCACCAAACGCCACCTTCCATGCCCTTAGCGGCTATGCCAAACTCTTCCTCCAGATTTATCTAATGACTTTATGGATTTGCTTTCATTTTGCCTGCCGCTTCGACCGCGAGTGGTGGGGAGAATAATGTCAGTGCCTCCGCTTTGGCTAGTAGTTTATGTTATGTTTTTTTTGTCCTTATAGGTGTGGGGCGGATGACATCATTTCTTCGAGTTTTTCTTTCGGGCTCCGATCCTTCTCGATTTCGTCCATCTAAACATAACCTATGGAGCTTCAACATAAATTCCTTCCTTCTCCTTGAAACGACGAGGTTACGGTTTCTCGTGTGCTCGTGAGATGGCAAGATTTGATGGCAGGTGCTTCAGATCTATTCAAGGTTTGAACGACGACGACTGCAGTTCGATGACGGTGGTCCTTAGGGACATGTGCACGAAGACTTTCGGCTGTCATCGACAAGGTCAAGTCAGCTATGACTACGACGTGTCGATGACTTGTTCTGACAGCAGTGCTGGTCGTTTGCTAGTCTAGGGAATTTGATTTAATTATGTTTGGCAAAATAAACCTTTCTTTCAACTTCAAAGACAGGTCACTAACATCCAATGTGCAAGATTGCACATTTAGAGAGCCGAGAACAGCTTTTCACAGGGCATTTAGATGCTTCATGCCGCACACCTAAGCAAGTATAGAGGCAAGTAACAACATCGAAGAGATTATAAGCATCATGAGCCTGTTTGTGAGCAATTCTATTGTTCTCTCTGCTTATCTTGAAGATCCTTGCTTCATTTTCATGAGTGAACTAGACAAACCGGTGAAGATGAGGTCTTATCGTCCAATGCATCCAATGCACTGGGAAATTAACTAGATTTCTTTTCACAACCGCATCAGCAAGAACTTGACAATATGTTAAGAGATTTGGCTCTTGAACTTCCATTGCTTCCGCAACCTATGCTGCCAGTTGCAACGCTTGCGCCTCATCCTGCAAGGGAGATTCTGCCATGGAAGTAGCTTTAATGAAGATGGCATGCTTATTGCTATTGTTGCGCCATTGCATGAAAACTCCAATGTCCGCTTTACTCTTTAAACCTGAAAAGGAATTAGTAGGAGCACTCTTCCAAGCCGCATCTGTAAAAAGAATCAGGTCCTTTGGAGATCCTGCATTTGTCAAGAGAACAGGTAATAGCAGCGTTCGTAGCTGCATTAGTTCGAATAGAATTTCTTCTATCTTTAGTTCGTCGTTGAGGTGGTTCTTCACTTGTAAAAAGGGCGTTCGCTGCATGCAGAACCTGCAATGGAGCACATTGTTTCCTATTGAAAAGAAGGTTATTCCTTGCCTTCCATATAGACCAAAGAATGTTAAAGATAATGGCAACAGGGTGGCCAGTTTTATAAGTGATCATCATGTGATGAACAACTTCTTCGACTTCGTATAAACCTTGTTGAATAAGGCCCTCAACATGCAAACCAAGAGGAGAAGCGAACCAATACTGCATGCACAAAATGACAAGAAAAGAATAAATGGAAGTTAGTTTCATCTTCGCCACATGTGCAACATCTTCCTTCAATGTCTATTGATCTAGTTGAAGCTCTAAGTCCCGAGGAAATTGCATTCCTCATAAGCCTCCACCCGAAAACATGCACACTTGGGAGCATCTCCTTGTTCAGCCAAAGAGCTTGAATTATGCTTCTAGTCCGATCTGGAAGAGTTTGTCGAGTGTGTGCATTGTTACCATAATAGGAAGGGCAAAAGATTTAGTAAGCGATCTTAGAAGTACAAATCCCTGAAGGGGAGGGGTATATTTCCGAAGATTTAATTTAATTTAATTTAATTTCTAGGATATTTGATTTCATTTTTTTTGTGCTCGTCAACTTTAGATTCGGATCCTTTTCGAAAAAATGTAGTGCTCCCTCCGTTTTTATTACTCTGCATATTAGATTTTATTGAAGTCAAACTTGTAAAAAGCAATATAAACATTTACCATAACAAATCTATATGGTGTGAAAGTATATTCAATAATGAATCAAAAGAATCTATATTTTGCCTATAAACTTTATTAAAATTAACAAAGTTTGATTTTGACCAAAGCTAATACGCGAAGTAAATAAAAACGAAGGGAGTACAACAGTAGCCTCCGCAATAACGAATTGAACGTAATTAGGGCTCCCCACATGACAAATTTCTTGCCAAAACTAACAAAAGGCACGTAGCGGATAAGGTCACGGCCAAGGTAGTCCGGTCGACCACGTGGGGTCATTCCCCCAAGTTGACACCCGAGGCCAGCATAGCGCCACCGGCAGCAGCCCCACTAGCGAGCGGTGCACCGAACCTTGAAAGTTGAAGCTCGCTACGGTACAAACCAGTGAGCCGTCGCGGTCACATGCGTCTCTCGGTGGCCGGAAACAGTCAATGGGCAGCACCGCTCTCGGACGAAACGGTCACCCCACCCGGTCCCTCGTCGGCCTTGTAATGAGTCACTCCGGTCGTGTGGTCAGTGCCTTGTCGACGCAAATATCATCGGCCACGGCGCAGCCCACGAGTGGTCAATTATTTCCCCAACACAAATTAACATGTGCGGCGAGGCACCGGTATCGACAGACAGAGCACAGATGGTGGTTTTGCTCGCCTATAAATTCTTTTCACCTTCCCATCTTCTCTTCACACACACACAGACACACTCACACTCACAAGGAGAAGAAGAGCACACAAGAAGAGGAAAGGACAACACGGAAAGAAGAGCCATGGAGCACTCCTACAGCAGCAACAGCGGCATCAGCAACTACGGCAGCACAAAGGAGAGGAGGCCTGCGCTGAAGAGGGGGCAGCTGAAGCGGCAGATCGTGAGGACCATCAGCAACCTCATGTCGCCGAGGAACGACGGCGCGGGCGCGGGCAAAGGGGCGTCAGGCCGCACCAGCTTCGGCGCCTACAACTGACGCTCTCAAAGACGCCATCGAGTGTCTGTCAGATTAGCTTTTTACTTGGTAACTTCATACCAAGTCTTCTCCCCCGATTGTACAGAGTTCTGCGATTGTACAAATGAATAGAGATGTTATGTGCAATTTCGTTTGCGGTTTACTGTCACTTTGAGATGCAGTGCTCTTTTTTCTTCTTCTTGAACGCTATAATTTGGCTGTGGGTAGAACGCACGACTGAACAAATACAGACTGAAGGTGATTCAGACTTTCAGAGGCTAGCAGTGTTAGAGAACACGCGAAAGATCAATGCAAAAAATAGGTGCGAGGACATTTATCCCTTCTTAGGGGTGTTATTGTGTAAGAAGTCCACTTAGTCGTTTGTGTTAAAAAAAATTGTGAGCTGCCCTTTAGGCATTTATTCATTGTTTGGCGGAACAGTCTCTGATTGAACAACCTCAATCAGGTGACCAGGAATTACATCAAAGATAATAAGAGAGCTAACAGAGAGATTAAGTGCTTCTCTAGCACACAAATGTGCAACATGTTTCCACACAATGGGCATATTGCATACTCCATGACATGTCTCCTGTTCAATTCCCCGTAAGAGCGCAACATGTATTTGAGAACAGTCCAGAAAAATACTCTGATTTTCGGTTGCACCTTAAGTTTCCATAGAGCTTTCCAACCGTCAATTCCCCCAGAGGAACTGCTAGGTGTCTCGTCAGCAAGCTCTTATGTTCCATCATCATTTTATACTATAAGGTTTATGCGTGCTTTGCTGCGTCGTTCGTGTTGTTGGCTTTCTTAAAAGAATAACCACCCTACTTTAAAATATAAGGTGTATTGCTTTTTTGAAAAGTCAAACTTTTAAGTTTGATCAAATTTATAGAGAAATATAAAATCCACATTATCAGATTGATACTTTTAGATTCATCACGAAATGAATTTCCATGCCTTATTTGTTTAATATTGTGGATGTCGATATTTTTGCTCTAAACTTGGTCAAAGTTAAAGAAATTTGACTTTATAAAAAACGAACATCCCTTATATTTTATAACGGTGGAATATTTAGTTTGGCAGGTGGGGGATATGATAGAGTCTGTTTTATTTTTATTTATAATGTTGTGTTATTATGTGTTATCCGCCAACCAACCTATATTTATGCGGGAAAATTTTTGTGTCGGTGGTTGCATGTATTATATTGATGCTACAATATCACATGGTGACGTTTCTTTTTTCTAGGTGGTGGGAGGATGCGCGGGATTGATATATTTTTATAGGTCGGTTGCTACTGGTTGATTTGAAAAACCGTTGGCCCGGTCAAAATCGTAAAACAAATCAAAATTGAATACCTCAATAGAATGAAAGAGCTTCAAAATTTGAAAATGTAGCGAATTAAAAGAATTATATGGGAGAACTTAAGAAACTATTGACCCATTCAAAATTGAATGACCCAACTCTAAATTGAATACCTCAATTAATTGTGCGACCTTAAAAATTAGAAAGCATGATGTATAGTGTAGAAGAATTGAATAATGAAGCTTTGAGAAATTGTTGACCCAATCAAAATTGAGTGACCCAATTATAATTGGAGACCTCAATCGAATGTGGGCTCTTTAAAACTAGGGAGCTTAGTGTTATAGAGGATGCCGATTTCACCGAAAAACTCCATAGCGTTCCATTCCCACGCCCAAAAATCATCTGACATAACTCTCGGCCGAGGCATTTGCAGGATCGCTGTCACATCCGGTGGTATGAAAACCTGGGAGAGACTTGTGTGATATCTCACATTAGATGAGATCTATGAGATCAATTTTTTGGGAAAAAAATACATGTTCAAACATTTTCAAAAAAATTGTAGACACACATCAATGTTTAATGTACAACCTCAAAAAGTTTCAGCTCCTAATTCAACTCACATTAATAGAAACAAAGGAGACAAAATCGGATGTGAATAGTGTCAAAGTACTATTCATCAAAACTGTCACTATTCACATTTGAATTTTTCTTTTTTGAATCTCCAAATGTACATTGAGTTTTGAGTTGATTTTCTTCGAAGTTGTAGACATACCCCATATGGATGTTGTCAAATAATTTCAGATTATTTATAAATGTTTAAATATAAATTTTTAAGGGTTGATCTTATGATTGCACCTAAATGTGAGATCTCACACAAGTCTCCCCCCTATTTGTCGGCCACCCAAGGAACCTGTTCATCTTATCGCAGACCTTCTGGACCATACCACGGGAGAATGGAATGTGGAACTACTTCACAAGGTATTCATGGGGGAGACTTGTGTGGGATCTCACATTTAGGTGAGATCGTAAGATCAACCCTAAAAATTATATTTAAACATTTCCTGCAACAGGCCACGCCCCTGTAGGATAGCTCTCCAAGTTTTTTATGCACTCGAGGAACAACCAGCCTCCAAGAAGTTTCCATCTCCCTAATACCTTCCTCTTAATACACGTGCACACAAACTTTCTGGTCTATCCAGTAGCAGCCACGCTTGTTTAGCGAGCATGGCATCATTAAAGGTCATGAGGTCTCGGAACCCCATACCTCCTTTGTACTGTGAAATTGCCATCTTCTCCCAAGCTTGCCAATGCATACCCTTCTTATCTAATGATCCCGCCCACCAAAATATGGACATAATCCTTGTTATTTTCTTGCACAACCCGTTAGTGAGTTTAAAACAACTCATAGAGAAGGTTGGTAGTGTTCGGATCACTGCTTTAAGAAGAACTTCTTTCGCTGCACAAGTCATTTTCTTTTCACACCATCCTTGTACCCTTGATCTTGCGTGCTCCACAATATGCATGAAATGTTGTTCGGTAATTCTACCTGCTGATGCCGTTGGAAGACCATGGTACTTTTCTAAGAGTGCCTCTCTACTGATTTATAGTACTCTCCGCACACCCCTCCGTATAGACGGCCCCGAGTTGGGGCTGAAAAATATTGAGCTCTTTTGCTTGTTCATACATTGTCCAGAACCAATACTATAAGCCTCCAGGATCTCGTTCAACCTAGTAGCACTCCTCCCGACCGCTTTCATAAAAATGAGACAATCATCTGTGAACAGGAGCTGAGATATCCATGGGGCAGTAAGTCCCACTCTAATTCCTCTATCAATCCATCTCCCATCATAGTTTTTAAGCAAACACAAGAGCCCCTCTCCACAGAGGAGAAACAAATAAGGTGATATGAGGTCTCCCAGTCGAATTCCTTTGGAAGGAGTAAAAGATAGTAATAACTAACTGTCGTGGAATTGTCACGACAGATGTCCTAGTGAAAGGACTTAGTCGTGGAGCCACCGCAACTAGGAAGCTTAAAGGGGTTAAAATGGGACAAATGACACAGGGGTTTATACTGGTTTGGCCCCTTGCGGTGAAGGTAATGGCTTAATCCAGTTTGAGGTGGGATTGCTTATGTCTCGATTACCAGGGAGCGAATCCGCTTGACCCAGTTCTCGATCTGATGTTAATTGTCTTGAACCGCCGCCGGGTCATCCCTTTTATATACAGAGGTTGACGCCCAGCCGCTCACAGAGTCCCGGCCGGCTCATAAACAGTGTCCGGCTCGGTCTCTTTCCATTCTTGCCTTACAATACAAGTTACATACATATGTCGGTTTATCTCTACGGGCCTTGAGTCGCCTTTGGGCTTGGGGCCCTTAACTGAACCGCCATCTTCAAGTGTCGTCTTGGGCTTCATATCTTGAATCGCCATAGGCATAACCCGACCCCTCCTGGGTGGGTCATACCTAATAGTTATATCCCCAACATTAGGCCCCAGATTGATTTGAACTGGTTCATGTCAATCTTAAACACTTGGAAAAATCTTCTGCTCTTCATTGTGCGAGAGTATATAACCCACCATGACATCATCTTCTGGTTTTACAATAACCCGCCATGACGTCATCTGTCATTAATTCACACTTTGTCCAACATATCTCAACGGATCCTTATCTTAATGACCATCCTAAAAATCGAGGCGTCCTGGTAGCTGGATAACCATATTTTCGGCCTCCTCATTTTTCACGCCTGCTTAAGAGTCTTTCCTTATAAATAGGCACGACTGGTCTTTCCTCATTCTCCTCCTTTCCATCGTCTTCCACCTCTCGCACCCTTCTGCCACTCGAGCTCCGCCGCCACCACAGAGTGCTCCGTCGTCTTCGTCCAGGCCGCTGCATCACCCTGAGCTGATCCAGAGAACGGCGGCGACCCTCCACTGTAGCTATAAGTTTTTTCCTTCCCGCACCTTACATCCGCATTAGGGTTTGCGAGTTTCTCTGTGTTCTTCGTAGTTCATCTTCCATGCTCGTACCGCGAACCTCTTTGATCTAAAAATGGTATATAACCAATGCGGTAGTTGTTTTGTTTCCACTTTTGATACCAGTAGATCCCCTTTCCTAGAAGAAAAGATCTTTTGAGAACTTATGAACTCATCTGTACTGGTTTTAGGTCTAGATTTATTTCCTTTTCCCGAACAGCCGTTGATCCAAAATAATAGCTGCAGCCTGTGAAACTTGTTTGTATAACACTTAGCCAAAAACTATATTTTGTCAGATCCACCTAACCATGGTGGCTCAAATCATCGGCTTAAAATAGCAATGCTCAATAAATAACATCAACCACTCATGGCAGCTTAAATAATTTGACTGCTCATGGCAGTTTAAATAACCTGACATAATTTAGCCATATACTATTAGGCCCCTTCATAAGCCACCATTTTGAACATGCATTGTAATTCTGTTCCTCCGACTTAAATTTGAACCAGCCATTGTTATTCTTTGTTTTGGCTTCTTTCTCCACAATGCCTCCCAAAGCAAGCACTTCATGCAACTGGGTCAAATCCATCGTTACAGATAGTACCCTTGATGACTTTGTGAAAACCGGCTATCTACCAAAGAAGGAGGTCATGTCATACCGCGCTCCTGATCCAACCAAAGAAAAACCTCAGCCCAAAGAAGGGGAAGTCGTCGTTTTCACTGATCACATGATCTGCGGCTTTTCGCCACCCGACTCAAAATTCTTCTGAGATGTTCTGCAGTTCTTCGACCTCCGTCCTCAAGACATCGGACCCAACTCCATGTCTAATATTTGCAACTTTCAAGTATTTTGTGAGGTGTATCTTGAAGAAGAACCCAGCTTGCTACTCTTCAGAGAGTTGTTTTATTTGAACCGCCAGAATGAATGTGCCAATGGACCTAGCTTGGAGCTCGGCGGGGTCTCAATCCAACGACGGAGAGACGCCATTTTCCCTTATGCGAATCCACCAAGTCACCCCAAAGACTGGAACCAGACATGGTTCTACTGCCAAGATACTTCTCCGGCTGATGAGAACCCTCTGCCCGGCTTTTGCGCCCTGCGCCTCGAGTCTAATCATCCTCTTCCAGAGAAGTTGTCAAGGCTCTTTTGGGGAACGGTTTAAATGGTATTGACTTGGTCCGGGTTTGGGTTGCCTGGCGGATCATTCTGTTGAGCCGCCCCTCCGGTTTGATGTGCACCTACATGGGCGAGAAGAATGACCCTCTGCGGCACAGCCCGGACGATTTACCTAACGACATCATCAATGATATGACAAAGTCACTCTTGAATGAAAGCTAAGCAAATTGTGGCAAGGTGGGCTTAAGCCCCTTCTGCAAAGCTAACCCGGCTCCAGCGGTAAGCCGCCAAACTGAGTAAATTACCTTCATCCTTGATGTTTTGTCTGTGCTCAAACCTTCGCTGATTTTCACAGGCTGACGACAAAATTTGGAAGACAAAGTATGATCATGAGGTTGCGAAAAGAGCCAGGAAGGCCAAGAGAGCCACCAGGAAAGACGCCGCCAAGAAGAAAGGAAAGAAGGCCAGCACCTCTGACTTGCTTCGATTAGAAGATTCCTCTGATTCGGAGGTATCTCTTGACTCTCTTGGCTCCTTTTTTAATCACCTTTTTGACACTGATTATCATCAGGGTGACACAGGAACGAGTCGCGGAGTGGACGAAGAGGTAACTATTATTTCCTCCGACTTCGAGCCTTTGCCAAGACAGAAAATCCAAAGAGTAACCCAGAAAGTAAGATTTTCACATCCCTTAGCTTATCAGGATCCTCAATTTCTTTTGAAGTGACAGATTCATGAGAGCCGGAGGCAGACCCGGACCAGCAAGGACGCGGAACTCTCCTTCAGCTTACCTAACACACCAAAGAAGCACCGGAACGAGGTCACCTCCGACTTAAATCCTTTTTATCCTTTGGCGGGTCTCACTCATCAACCACTCAATTCTTCTGATTCAAATTATCAGGAAACTTCACCTTCCTCCGGCGACTCAATCCAGTCCAACATGCCGGCTTTTAAGACCGCTCCAGGGTAACGAGGATTTACTTATCATGTATTCATTTCAATTCCTTACATTGGTTGATCTTTATGTAGTGGAAAAGCCAAGCCCGGCAAGAGGGTGAAGAAGAACAAGTTGGCCAAAGAGACAACCTTCAACGAGCCGGAACTCCAAACAGCCGCACCTGAGACCTCTATTCTTGAGCTGCCGCTTGAACCGGCTCATGATACACCAACGCCGACCGCTGACCCACCTGCCGATCAAGCCGCCGATGGCTCTGAAAACCCTGAAGTCTCTAGCCCGGCAAAGACAGCCGACCCACAAGATGATGATGTGGAAATTACCAAGACCGGTTATACTGAGCCGGGGAGACCTACTGTGCTAGCCAAGTTCTCTGCCAAGGAAGAGCACTTGGAACATCATAAGGTCAGATTTGATGTTGCTGACTATACTCACATGAACATTGGGGAAGTTTTCTGTGGCTATCTTAGCCAAGTCCACAGCAGCCGTGACCTTAAAATTGACATGGTGAAACAAATGCACTAGAAATTTGAGGTATAAACTCTTCCCTTCATTGAATCATCTTTGCTATGCCAGCCCCAAGTCTATTGCTTATGATGAATATGTTGTAGACTTTAAACAAACTTATAAGCATCAGTAATATCCTTGGTAAGACCTGTAAAAAATCCGGCTTAAACCGTAGTCCCCAAGGGCCGGTTTAATCAACATGAATAAGCCGGTCCTTTACATGCTTGTATAGAATATAGTACTTGTGTAGATTTAACAGCAATATGCATTAGCCCCCAAGTGCCAAGTACTCTTGCTTGCAAAGTGCTTGGGACTTACTCTCATGAACCGCCAGTTAGATAGAATCTTTTGGTAGACATTAGCCCCCAAGTGCCAAGTGTTGTTGCTTGCAAAAGGCTTGGGACTTAATAGTGCATGCTGATATTCATGATTTTTGACCCGATATTTGTACAGGCCACCACTAGTCAACTTCAATCAGAGCTGTCTGAATTGAAGAACCGCCTGGAGTCACAAGAGACTGAAACCCAAAGGGAAAATTCCAAATTTGAATTCAGTGTATCGGAACAAGAGAAATTGAAAGCCGACTTTGAAGTTGAGAAAAAGGCCTGGGCTGAAGAAAAGATTGCCTTGACCCAACGAGCTGACAAAGCAAAGGAGGCTCTTGAAGAGGTGACCACTGAATTGTCCGACTTAAAACGCCATGTATCTCAGATGGTCTCAGCAATCTTTGGTAAGCCGCCCTGCAAGTGTCATGCGTTGAACCTTTCTGTTGATCATATGAATTGTTGTTTTGACTCATCTGCTACTGCTATCACTACTAGGGAAAAGCCTATACACAGAATCTTACCAGCAGCGCGCTTTAAAATAAGGCGTTGCTGCTACGTAGCAGTAGCACGCTCAAACTTAACTCGCTACTGAAATAAATATAGCAGTAGCGCGCCCGCTCAAAGACGCGCTACTGATATAATTCCCACGAGGCCGCCGCGAGGCTAGTTCTAGCGGCAGCGCGTTAGCACGAAGAGCGCTACTGCTACTTAGCATAGTAGTAGCGCATTTCACCAATAAGCGCTACTGCTAAGTTTACTACAAAAATTTAGTCCCACGTCGCTCCGTGAAGAGAGTTTCTACCACCCTAAATATGTTACTTCTCAAACTTTGACAAGCACTTGGTCTTCATTGAACTCTATGTGTAGAATTTGTGGCTGCAATATGAGTCTTCACCGGTTCCTAAACCAGTGAGGACTCATATTGACAAATCAGATTGTACACAAAAATATCGTTGATGATCAATGTATTTTTGATACATTGAAGTCTATTTTTACATGCTCACACATAGCAGTAGCGCTTTCTTTGTGAAAGGCGTTGCTGCTAGGTAGTTTAGCAGTAGCGTCTTTCTCTATAGCACGCTACTGCTAAGCCATTCCATCTCCCACCCCCCTCTCCTCTATCCGATCCACTCACACTCACACACTCACTAGATCCCCCCTCAACCCCCCGCGCCGGTCCTCCCCTGTCGCCCCTCCTCCCTCTGCGCCGCCGTCACCTCCTCCTCCTTGCTGGACTTGGTACCGGCCTCCTCCTCCGTCCTCCCTCCACTCACCGCTGGCCGGCCCCTCCTTGTTCCGCCTCCCTCCTCCGTCCTTCCTCCACTGGCCGCCGGCCGGCCCCTCCTCGCTCCGCCTTCCTCCTCCGTCCTACTCTCTTCTCCCTCCTCGAGTCACCCCTCCTTCTCCCTCCTCCCTGCTACATTTTGATTTAGTAGGCTAGTTCATATGCAACATTTTGATTTAGTTGATATGATTTAGTTGATTTAGTAGGCTAGTTGATTTAGAACATTTTGATTATTTGATTTAGTAGACTAGTTGATTTAGTTGATTTAGTATGCACCATTTTATTGTTATTTTTTCTGTACATGGATAGGTAGATGCTTTTGTTTTTTTGTAATAAGTTACTTTTTGGCAAAATGTAGGTGGTACCTTGTCATCTAATATGTTACTAGATCTTAGGATTATAATTGTCCATCAAATTGCTTCTCGCGGAAGAACCAAAAATATCACATGCTACTGTTTTTCTTTCCTGTGAAGTGGATCGTTAATCCTTTGCTCATATTGCTTTAGGAAAAATGGCACCACCACCACCACCACTATGTCGACTGTGCAAGTAAAGGTGCGCCAGCAGCCTTGCAACTGGCAAGTTGTTCGGCATCTACTTCCAGCCGAGTTTTCGTCATGAGGTGGTAAGAAATTAGATGAAATGTAATAACTATTTTATTTTTAGTGTTGGCATTACTGCATTGTGTCATTTTGCTTATTTTACACAGATCGTCTCATGCAATGTGAGGTTGAAATTCAACAAGCTGACAGGAGACACTGTGACATTTGAGGCTCCTGGGGGGGTTGTACACTATGTAGGTCGAGAAAGGATGCAATATGTCACATATTGGAGGAGATGGATGGGCTCGTTTCATCGCCCGCATGCGTCTTACTGGTGGTGAGTTGATCAGCTTCTCCTTCAGAGCAGAAAGACCCAAGTTGGCTGTCATTTATCTCAACCTGGTGGAAGATGATGAAGATGACGAAGATGATGAAGATGATGAAGATAATGAGGACCCACTCGATGAAGATGATGAGGACCCACTTCATGAAGTCATCGTAGCTCAAAGAACAAGGCTGAGCGAGGAGGAGGTGTCCAACCTGTGGGACATAATTCCGCCACGTGCTGACTTTGTCGGGGTGCCATTCCTGACCCGCCTGACAAATACCATGGTTGATCGACATGATATGGTATGTTATACTTACAAATTCAAATTATCCGATGAAATACTTAGTGTACAGTCCAATGATATGGTATGTTGTGTGGAATCTAGTCGATGATATGTTTTAGTGTAGAGTTCGATCACATGCTTATTAGTGTAGAATCTAAGGAACTAATAGTGTAGATAATCCATATGTACTTATTTGCGAGGCTATTTATTAATTGATATGTTTTTCTTATTCAGAAATTGGCAAAGAGCCTATCTGTGAGTTATGGTATTGAGCCTGATGAAGAAGGCTCAGCTGGACTACGCCTTACTGCAGGGGGCTCTGTCATAACCTGTACTTACCGCGTGGACACGGATGGTCACACACACTTAAACTCGGTTGGGTGGAAGAAATTCCTCGATGGCAAGAATCTTCGTGTTGGACAGGCCATCCTAATTACTATCAGGAACACCAACCGCCCAGGCTTGAGGATGATGATTGTCTTCGATATCATCTAGAACTACATATGTGTGTGTGGCTATATCATCTAGAACTACATATGATGATCGTCGTCGATATCATCTAGAACTACATATGATGATCGTTGTCGATATCATCTAGAACTACATATGATGATCGCCGTCGATATGACCTTGTACTGCTTGAGGATGCATGTTGACTATGCATGAAATTGTTATCTAGTACTCCCTTCGTTCCAAATTACTCGTCGTGGTTTGAACTAAAATCACGACGAGTAATTTGGAACGAAGGGAGTACTACCTAGTACTTATAATGGTTTATGAATTTGATATCTAGTAGTAGTACCTAGTATCTAGTATCTGAAAGGGAAAGGCGTACGGGGGGAAAATGATGAAAGATATAGCAGTAGCGAGGGGCTGCGAAATCGCTACAGCTAACTAATAGTAGCGCGTTCGGCAAAAGCGCTGCTAATATCGTCAACAGTAGTAGCGCGGGTACGGACGGCGCTACTACTATAAGTTAGCTGTAGCGCCTTATTAGTAGCGCGGCTACCCACGCTGCTGCTAGCCTCAAAAACCGCGCTACTACTAGGGTTTTCTCTAGTAGTGTTTGCAGGCCCCAGGAGCACAAACCTTAATCAGGACATGCTGATAACGCTGAAGGCGGTTTACATGCTCGTGGAACAACTTTATACTGGATCTCAGCGTGCCTTAGCCACAGTTGCCCTGTCAAATGAAGTCCCCACACTCCTGGTGGATGTGCTAAAGAAGCTTTCTGTGTTGCCCCAGTGATTCAGTGAATTAAGGCGATCGTCTGCGAGAGCCGGAGCCGTGGCTGCCTTAAGTCGGGCCAAAGCTTGGCTACCGGAGTTAGACCCGCCGACATCACCATTGGGTATCCAAGCCTTAAGGAGGATGGCACCTCATTTGAACAGGAGGACTTCGCCGCTTGTGTGAAGGAAATACGCCCTGTGGCCACCCTGATTGCTGATTATAACCGCATTGATTACCTTGAGGGCCTTGAAAGTTGGAATTTGAACCGCCGCTCGGGCCATGAAAACCGCCGCCACCTGAGCCGCCGCCCGGCCCATGACTGCCATCAAATATGTTAGAGTTCTTGGAAGCCTTCATGATTGTACAGTCCTTCCATAGGTGAGTGGCCGGTTTCTGCTGAGTACCGTGCCTTGGACAGGGCTCATTTAGCAACTGCTCAAGAGTGGGACCTGACCCACCGGACCGAGGAGGTGGTCTCCCCTTATGTCGTTGATTGTTGCCCTGCGCATTGGTGTTAGCCACAAACTCCAAGCTATCGTCAGCCTTACGTTTATTATTGCCTCCTTGATTTGCCGGGTTATGCTGAGGACCCTTGGCATTACCGCTCTTCTTTCCCTTTCCTGTCTTCTCATCGTTAGACTCGGGATCCTTGGTACTATCAGAGTCGGCGTATTTGACTAGAGCCGCCATCAGCTGGCCCATGTCATTACAATCGCGCTTGAGCCACCCCAGCTTCTGTTTCAGAGGCTCAAAACGACAATTTTTCTCCAACATTAAAACTATAGAGCCGGCATCCATCATATCAGATTAATGTATTATGGCCTTGACCCAGCGCACCCAATGGGTCGTGGACTCACCCTCCTCTTGCTTGCAATAGGTCAGATCCACAATTGACATGGGCTGCTTGCATGTATCTTTGAAGTTCTGAATAAACCGGGCCTTTAACTCTGCCCAAGAACCAATGGAATTAGGTGGCAGTCCCTTCAACCAAGTACGGGTCGTTCCATCCAACATCATGGTGAAGTAGTTGGCCATCGCAACGTCACTGACTTTCAGTAGTTACATGGCCATCTCATAGCTTTCAATCCATGCCCCAGGCTGTAAGTCGGCCGTGCAATTAGGCACCTTTCGAGGCCCCTTGAAATCCTTGGGCAAACGTTCATTACGCAGAGCCGGCACCAGACAAGGGACACCTCCAGTCCTAGTGGTCATGCCTGCCTCAATAGAAGTCATTGGATAAAACAGAAAATATTGGTAAGCCACCCGCTGGGCCGCCTGCTCAGCCTCTTGACGTATCCTGTCCTGATCAATAAAGTTAGGAGCTCCATCATGCGTCGGGTCATGCCCGCACGGCTGGTCACAGCGTCGGGCGTTGCTTGAAACGACTGCTGAATCCATGTGCCTGCTGTAGCTCGGGCTCCGGCTTGGGCGAGGGGTCGAATGAAGCTGTCTGAAGAAGTTCTCTGACCCTTTGTGTTTCAACCGCCGTTGGTGAGTCGCCATCCACCGGGAGAGCCGCCAATCATGCTGCCGCAGCGATCATGTTCTCCAAAGGGTTAGAATAATGACCCGGTGGTGTTGGCACATAGTAAGGTGGAGCAGTATTCAGACGTGGAGGTTCCATCACCCGTGGCTGAAACGGTGTACTAGCCCCGGGCGTTGCAACCCGGTTTACCTCTGGCGGGTTACTGGGGCCTGCACCGGGTATACGGAAGAGGTTTCTAGGATCATAAACCGGAGGCAGACAAGATTGAATCTTCTGGTGCTTTCTCCTCACGACCTCATTTGATGCGTTCGGATCCATCGTAAGCCGAAGAGCCTTTGATTGAATCTGCTGGGCCCAAGCATCCAGAGCCGCCCGCTCTGCGGCCATCCTGACGTCCTCTACTGCTAAGTTTTCCTTGGCTTGTGCTACCTTCTCACGTAACCGCGCCACTTTTGCATCATGTTGAGCCTGATCCACCGGATTGACCACGACGGTTAACAGGGCTGTCATCCTATCCATTAGATCCATCAGTGCCTGAGCCGGCGGTCGCGCAGGGCCTCCTGCCCCGGCTGCCGGGTCACCCGGAGGTTATCGCTGCCGTAGTCGTAGAGTTTTGAACGGGTTGCTTGCTAGCCATGAAGATCCCAACTCTGCTCGGCGGCTCAAAGGGGTCCGGAATACTGCTGCCATCGGAACAGCCCCCAAGCCCGCCGTCTTGAAGTTGATACAACGAATAAGTCTCCCCCGTGGACGACTCACCATCAGAGTAGATGGCTGTCTCACCGCCAGATACAGATCCTTCAGAAAGTTCCCCTTCATGGATGCATCCCACGAAGGCACGCTTCACGGTAGGCTGAGCCCGGGCGGGTCTCGCACGCTGAGCCGTCTCGACGATGTCGGTGTAGATGTCCGGCTCAGGGCCCGGCTCGCCGATCTTGCCGATGAAGACGTGGATTCCGCCGAAGGGGACCCGGTACCCGTACTCAATTGAGTCGGCGTCGGGTCCCCAGCCTGCGTCATCGATGTAGAGCTTGCCGCGACGACTCTTGGTCATCCGGCCCACAGCGTATCCCTTGAGTCCTTCGAAGCTGCCCTTCAAGAACTCAAATCCACCGTGCGCTGGTCCCATGGTGGGCGCCAACTGTCGTGGAATTGTCACGACAGATGTCCTAGTGAAAGGACTTAGTCGTGGAGCCATCGCAACTAGAAAGCTTAAAGGGGTTAAAACAGGACAAAGGACATGGGGGTTTATACTGGTTTGGCCCCTTGCGGTGAAGGTAATGGATTAATCAGTTTGAGGTGGGATTGCTTATGTCTCGATTAACAGGGAGCGAATCTGCTTGACCTAGTTCTCGATCTGATGTTACTTGTCTTGAACCGCCGCCGGGTCATCCCTTTATATACAGAGGTCGACGCCCAGCGGCTCACAGAGTCCCAGCCGGTTCATAAACAGTGTCCGGCTCAGTCTCTTTCTATTCTTGCCTTACAATACAAGTTACATACATATGACAGTTTATCTCTACGGGCCTTGAGTCGCCTTTGGGCTTGGGGCCCTTAACTGAACCGCCATCTTCAAGTGTCGTCTTGGGCTTCATATCTTGAATTGCCATAGGCATAACCCGGCCCCTCCTAGGCGGGTCATACCTAATAGTTATATCCCTATCACTTTTACTTGGAAGCTCAACGAGTTCACACACCTCATAACCAGGGATACCCAATCCTCTGAGAATCCCAATTGTTGCATCACACTTTGAAGGTATGTCCATTCTACGCTATCATACACTTTCATCATATCCAACTTCACAGCACACCACCCTTGTTTACCCTTCTTGCGCTTCATTGAGTGAATACATTCATAAGCGGTGATGACATTATCCGTAATCAGTCTTCCAGGGACAAACGCGCTTTGCTCCTCTTCAATAATTTCATCAAGTATATCTCGAAGACGATTAGCCAACACTTTTGAACACAACTTATAGATCACATTACACAAAGAAATGGGCCTATATTGTGTGATGTTTCTCGGGTTCTTTACATTGGGTATCAATACAATAATAGTTTTTTTCATGATTTCGGGCATATGACCCCCATGTAAGAAACCCAGAACTGCAGTCGTTTGAATGCGGCGACGAGGCGTGTTCAGTTGGGCGTGCCCTTGGCGGAGGCAGTGAGAGGTTGCATCTGCTCTGAACCGGCTACAATGCGGAGCGACCACTCTACATTGGCATGAATGTAGGCAGCTGGCGCCGAGAGGGAACATGCGCGGGCGAGAGATGAGGGTTTTGGGTGGGTCAGGGTGGTTAGAAGCGGTCGTCAGTGATGTCCGGACGTTCGCAAAGCCCTCCACCCCCACCCCACGTTTGCCTCTGGTTTGCGGGAGAAAGTGCGCCCAGACCGCCCTGTGGACTGACCATGCCCCCGTTGGATGGCATAACACGTTCAGACTGTGCGATCCGTACGTATGCGGGCGATTTGAGGCTCGGCGTTGAAGATGCCCTTAGCGGGTAGGGCAAACTCTTCCTTCTAAGTTTATCTAATGATTTTATGGATTCGCTTTCCCTTTGCATGTCGCTTCGGCGACCAATGGTGGGGAGTGTAATGTGGGTGCCTCTACTTTGGCTAATAGTTTATGTTATATATATGTATATATTTTTTTTTCTTCCTTATAGATGCAGGGAAGATGACATCATTTGTTTGAGTTGGGTTCCGATCCTTCTCGAGTTAGTCCATCTGGACGTAACTAATGAAGCTTTGATTTAAATTTCTTCCTTCTCCTTGAAACGGCGAGGTTAGGGTTTCTCGTCGTGTGTGAGATGGCGAGATTTGGTGCTAGGTGTTTCTGATCTATTGAAGGGTTCAAAGACAACGGCTACCACTCTATGACACTGGTCCTTAGGGATAAGTGCACGAAGGTTTTCGGCTGTCATCGACAAGGTTAGAGGAGCTATGACAATGATGTGACAGCGGTAATGGCCATTTACTAGTCTAGGACAATTGATGTAATTTTATTGTGCTCATCAATTTTTATAATAGATTCAGATACTTTAAAACATGTTATTAACGAAAATATGTTACTACCCTAAAAAAACGAAAATATGTTACTGTAGTGTGATAGGTAACCTCCCCATGACGAATTGAACGTAATCAGTGCTCCCCACATGACAAATATCTTGCCAAAATCAAGAAGAGGCACGTAGCGGATAAGGTCACGGTCAAGATATTTCGGTCGACCACGTGGGGTCGACCAAGTTGACACCCCAGGCAGGCAGGCTAGCTAGCATAGCGCCACCAGCAGCACAGCAGCACGAGCGATGCCCTGAACCTTGAAAATTGAAACTCGCTGCAGTACAAATCAGTGAGCCGTTACGGTCACATGCATCTCTCGGACAAAATAGTCAAGGGGCAGCACTGCTCTCGTGGTATTTGGTTCACTGTCACCCGGTCAGTGATATTTGGTTCATTTGTTCAAAAGTTGTCTTCAAATATGCCCTCGGCCATCTCCCTTGCCCTTGGTGGTGAATCACTCCAGTCGTTTTCGTTCTACGGAGCACTCGTGTGGCTACTTGCTAGTGCCGTGTCGGCACAGGCAGCATGGGCCACATCACAGCCCGCAAGTGGTCATTTATTTTCCCAAGACAAATTAACATGTGCGGCAAGGCGCCGGTATTGACAGAGCACAGATGATGGGTTTGGTTCGCCTATAAATACTTTCCAACTTCCCATGTTCTCTTCACACACTCACACTCACACTCAAGAAGAAGAAGAAGAAGAAGAAGAAGAAGCAAGAAGAGGAGGAAGGACGACAGAGAAAGAAGAGCCATGGAGCACTCCTACAGCAGCTACAGCGGCATCAGCAACTACGGCAGCGCAAAGGAGAGGAGGCCTGCGCTGAAGAGGGGGCAGCTGAAGCGGCAGATCGTGAGGACCATCAGCAACCTCATGGCGCCGAGGAACGACGGCGCCGGCGCGGACAAGAGGGCATCAGGTCGCACCAGCATCGGCGCCTACAACTGACGCTGAGGACGCCATCGAGTGTCAGATGCACTCGCACGGACGCCCGCTTCCTTCAGACCTGATTAGCTTTTTTACTTTGTAGCTTCATACTGGACTAGTACTGTTTTTCTTCCCAAGTCTTCTCCGATTGTACAGAGTTCTGCGATTGTACAGATGAATAGAGAGGTTATATGCAATTTCGTGTGCAGTGTACTATCACTTTGTGATGCACTACTCCTTTTTTTTTCTCCTTGAACGCTATAATATGGTTGTGCGCAGACCGCACAAGTGAACAAATACAGACTGGAGGGAAATCAGAGGCTGACAGTGTTAGAAAATACGCAAAAGATCAATGCAAAGAATGGGCTCCAGAACATTTATCCCTTCTTAGAGGTGTGGTTGCCCAAGAAGTCGACTTAGTCGTGTGTTAATTTTCCATGTGTTCATAGTCTACTTGTTTTATTTGACCTCGATGCCTTGCATCATGATTGTGTGCATCAAAATGATATAGAGTTCGAGGTTTCAACCTCATTTTCAAAGAAGAATTTTTCTTAATGAAGCTGTAGATGTTAACATTTTCCTCTAAATATAAACAAGTTTGTCTTAAGACAAACAAAATAAGTTTTGTAAACCCGGTTGGACTTCACACGACACCACCAAAGACATTATATTATGTTAAACTAAGGAAAACAACAACACAAATCAGCAAACCACTAGCAAAATGTCTGGAACGGGCGGTCCAGACATTTTTAGGCATCCAATGCGACCCATCGAATCCGTTCGGACCTGTCCGTACGTCTAAAATCTCCAAATTGTCCTTAAATTGGGGGAACTTTGGTGGAGTTCGGGTATGCACGAGCCACGACCGCCGCCAACTTGGCCTTGAATCAAACCACAAACTCACTTTTCCCTCTTCCTCCCTTCTCTCTTCTCTCTTCAGTAAACAAGGGGCAAACATTTGGTAGATATGATTGAATGTCTCGTCTGACGGGGTGTCTGTGTATATGTCCATGGACATTTGGTCGGTGGTTTTCAATAGATGGTCTGTGGTGGAGTTGCCCTAATGATTCATGCTGACCGAAACAAGCTTCTTGCTCCAATGGCTTCAACCGGCTTAATATGACCTCAGAACATAATGTTCTCAATCTTACTCCACAACAAGCTTCTTGCTCAAACCCTGGATCTGAAAAACCCAAGTTAAGCGAGCTACACAGGTCCCTAAAAGTGGGGAATCGAAACCAATGTTCACATAATGGAGATAATGATTCATTTATTTATGTTTTACCTACAAAATGCCACTAAACTTAGATGGTAGCTAAACTAACCTAGTTAAATAACCTGGAACCTTTTCGGAAAATAATAAAATGAATAAGCTGAAACCAAAAGAAATGATACTTTTATCGTAGTATTTAAATCTTTTGCGTACTCCATGAGCATAGTAAGTGTGGCTCTAGATAAGTACCTTATTTATTTTTACTACTGCTAGTAATGTTGCAAAGTATATTTCGCATCCACGTTTACAGCGACTCAAATCAACCGCGCATCCAAGTGGAGAACGTCTGCACGTGGAATATTCGCAGTTTAGCTGCACATTAGTCAGCTGATGCGAATTTGGCGTCAATCGATTTGTGAATGAATGAAGGAAGGAGATGTGTCTAGAGGTTGAAGAAGACTGTGGGCCATTGATTTTCCATCCAACGGTGCAAAAATCGACTGACCTCAAACCAAAAATTCAGCTGACTGATTTCTAGCCATTCCCTGCACTTTCACCTTCTCTCTATCTGAAAGATACACGCATACTTGATATATATCCTCTCTTGTGAAAAAAGTTAGATATTTCCATCGACCTGAGTATAATTGCTATAGGTGAAAAATATACTACTATCGAAGAACATTTTTCTGTGAGCACATTCTTCCAAGATATTTCCGTGGAAGTCCAGCTCTCGTCTCGTGACTTTTGGGTCAGGTGAACGAGTGGATCAAGGATGTGGTTGTGTGTTAAGAAGAAAAACTGAAGATGGGAGAGGACTGATAGGCGGGCTATTTTTGGATGTTTCAGTTTTTCAACCGTAGTTCATGCATGTGTTTATCTATCCATTCGTCTCATAATCTAAAATCGTTTTGCAAGCTCAAGGAGTAGTTTTTATACATTGTTGACGAGAATAAAGCGAATATCCAATTCTGAGCTTGGTCAGGTGGAGTGTGGATCTGATCAAGGCACTAAGCAGGGAAGTTGTGCTAGCTGTAAAAAAGAAACAGGGGTAGGCCCTGAATTTGTTTACTGCTAGTTGAGTTGTAAGCTGGACGTGTCGATCAGGAAATTGTAAAGTGGACGTGTGGATTAGGAAGGGGTTTGTGGAGCATCGCTGAAGCGTCCATGGGATGGATGGACAGGCCAATGACCGTTCGTTACATCGGCGCCAGCTCGAGCCCACGGCAGTTAGGATTATCAAATCAACGTAGCATAGCAAGCTCCCGTGATGCTCCGGCGTCGATTATCTTTCCAGACAGTATCAGCGGTGTATCTCCTCTTTGTTAGGTACTGACAAGACCATCCCAATAATTAATTATGAACGAGGCGAAATCAGATAATGAAACAGCAATTACCTAAGAACGAAAGGGGAAATCACGTGATGCAACTGAAAAAGAAAGTGCCATGCGTCGTCTCGTACGTGCGCGATCAAACTAAACGTCGTAGTAATCGGTGGAGCATCATGCATACCACGTGCCTGTAGACATTGTCAGGATTATTAAGAAGAGGCACGCAGTGATCAGGTCAAGATAAGGTCACCGCCGGCGGCTGGTCGTACCCGGCCGATCGGTCGAGACGCGGTGTGGTGTCCATCCGTGAGCCGCCGGTGGCAGTCACACTGACACCTCAAGCTAGCATGCCGCCACCAGCAGCTGGGCAAGTGGCTAGAGATGCACTGAACCTTGTGTGGAGCTAGCTGTTATAATATATGTGAATTGTACTAGCTCTTTCTATCAGTTCGGACTTTTGTTGCATTGGCTAGTGTAATATATACATATGCCCCTTGGGCTTTTAATAAAGGTAAGTTGCTTTCTTAGTATGGTATTAGAGCTAAGGTCTTGAGTTCAAGTCCTGATTTGCGCAATTTATTTAAAAATTGCTGATAGCCCCCCTGTGTGTCCACGTAGAGACCTCTTGAGTCATATGTGAGTTTCGCGCGTTGTCGCTCTCTTCCGGTTGCACGTGCTGACTTGTCTTCCCCGTCACACGTGAGAGGGGGTGTTACAATCTATGAAGCACTCATACGTCAAAAACTGGTGTATCCCCGTACCGGACGGCGCCGATACGCCAATATGCAGGATACGGTGCCGATAGGAGTATCTTAGAGGTATCGTGATTTCCTATTTAAAAAGAAAAGAAAATAAATCCGATACGCCGGCGGCACGCCGTCGACACGCCCGAGATACGGGGACGACGGAAGCACAGCCCGAGCCCAGTAGAAGCCCACTCCTAACCCTAGACAGGTACCTACCGGTCCTCATCTACATCGAAAGACCAGCAACTCGATCTAGTCCGGCGACGCGGTCCTGTGCACGCGCCGCCACCGCCGCCTCGAGTCGCTGTCGCTGCTGCCTGGAGTCCATCGTCGCCGCCACCGCCTGGAGCCGTCGCTGCCGCCGTCGCCGCCACCCGTTCTGAATCTCCATCGGCAGCAAGCAAGGTAACTTTCTGCTGCCGCCTGCCGCTCCCGCTGTGTGCTACTACATGTGTTGCCATCCGTGCTCCTCTAATTATCGCTGAGTGCCTGAGTTGCTGCCGAATCGCGACTTGCGAGTCACAACTGAAGATATTTTTGCCGCTGACCTGTTGTTGTTGCTGGCTTGTGGCTACTGCCTGGGAGGTAATTCGACATGGCATCAGCAGGGAGTGGCATGGCGGCCAGCCAATCTTCAGTTGGCAGTGTGCAAGCAACAGTATGGATGTCGATGTCGTAGGTGAAAAGGCTGGGCATGCTTGTTGAGTGTTATTTGATCATGTCTTATCCAAAATGACAATTTATAATACTATCATATGATGTATTTTGCGTACACCAGTTCTGAAGACAACTTTTGAACAAATGAACCAAATATCACTGACCCGGGTGACCGTTTCCTCCGAGAGCAGTGCTGCCCCTTGACTATTTTGTCCGAGAGATGCATGTGACCGTGACGGCTCACTGATTTCTACTGCAGCGAGTTTCAATTTTCAAGGTTCGGTGCACTCTTGTGGTGCTGTGCTGCTGGTGGCGTTATGCTAGCTAACGTGTGTCGACCCCACGTGGTCGACCGAAATATCTTAACCGTGACCTTATCCACTAGGTACGTGCCTATTCTTGATTTTGGCAAGATATTTATACATCTGGTGAGCGCTGATTGCGTTCAATTAGTTATTGGAGTTTACTGGTCCCCTCATATTCCGTCCTGGTTTATTAGCCCCCCTCATATTTAGTGTCATATTTTGATCATGATTTTAACTAATAAAACACAATATAAATTATACATAATAAAAATAACATCATCTGAGACCATGTTCAAGTACAAATCAAACGATATATGTGTTGACATGCATTAGTTTTTTTTAAAATCTATGTTCAAACGTTGACACAAAATGCTCAAGGGACCAATAAACCAGGACGACGATAGTAGTGCCCTCTAAATGAGAAAGAGAGAGAAACTGGAGCTCTAGTTGAGAGCATCTGTAGCGCTCTCCTGTAACTTTGCCACTCGGCCATCTTCAATGGCAAAACGTAAATTTCTTTTCGCACTCGTCCGTAAAAAGGGGGGCCAATCCGCGGACACGGGTGCGGGAGGACAACATTCAATCGTAGCATGTATGTGTCCGCCAGCAAATTTAAATTTAAATCTACGCTGATCCATACAATGCACTGGATCACACCCGCGCCGGATTGCATCCTCGATCACAACCAAAAGGAGGCAAATATGTTTAGCTTTTACATGTTCGAATCCAAAAGAATATCAGTCTGGCAGTCCGTGCATTTTTGCCTGCCGGATCGGCCATCCAGCAAGCTGCTTCCCAATCAAGGAGGGTGTCGCCGCCACCGCATAGGCAGCCTCTGCGTCGGTCTCCGCCTCCGCCTTCGCCCCGTTCTCATCTTCTGCTGCCGCCAACTCATCTTTTGCCGCTCCAACATCTGGTAGCGGACGGATTGCACAATAATTCTAGCGTCGGCATCCAAAGAGTCGATATTCAAGGTCAACATCTTGGCGTCCTCCACATTGGCGGTGATCTTCACCCTCTTTTCCTCGAGCGTGGCCTTCTTCTCCTCGAGTGTCGCCTTCCTCTCTTCGATCATGGTCCTCCTCTCTTCGAGCGTGATTTTCATCTCCATCGCCTCCATCAACTGCTTGAACCTCTCCGCCTTCCTCTCCTCCTTGATGTTCGAGCGCCTCACGCATGCCTCTTCCTTCTTCGCCAAGATCTCGTCGAACCTCTCTGTCAGCTTGGCTGCCGCATCTTCTCCCTTCGCCCTCTCCTCATCCCACTTCTTGCCCCACAAATTTCTTCTAACCTTCTTCGGCGGTTCTTGGGCAGGGTCGGCAGGGTCACCGGTTTCTTCCTCGTTGGCTTGGGCGGCGGTCTTGACAATGAAAATGTTCCACTTTGGTTGCCCATTCAACTTCAACCAACAATGCATGACAGTGGATGACTTCTTCTCCAACTTCTTGTACACCACACAAGCACGAGTAGTGAAAGAGCATAGTGCCCCCATGTGTGGTTTTGGTAATTAATGACATTCTTTATGGACTAATGGTTGCCTTGAGTTATATTCATAGGATTTCTCCATGGACATTTCGTGAAGTCCATTTGTGGTTTCAAGGAGTTTATGTGGTGACCAAGGTGCTATTCAAGGAATTATCCAAGGATTGGTCATAGAGAAGTCATGATATAAGATTGATCATGACTAAGTCAAAGCATGAATCAAGTTGGTAAACACACAAAGCGTACAAGATGTACCGTGAGGGATCAAGTGATCCCATAGTATGGTTTGCATTGTCTATTATGCTTTGTGTACTAACCCATGCTCTGCGTGAGGGTTCTATGTGGGGTTAGGTATGTTTACAACCCATGGAGGATGACATCAAATGGTGATTGTCGTCAAATTTGCGGTGTGCAAGTTCAACTGGAGCATCACGAAGAGATCGTGCTTGATTCTTGCCGTCCATTTGGTGACAATGGACTTGTGAAGATGTGCAAATTCAACTGGATCTGCTGTTCGTTTTTGGTTAGATTGGTGGTCTGGGGATGCTCCCCTGGCTGTTAGCTTTCCGGTTCTGTTCTCTTATTGCCCCAATCCGCAAATCTCCATCGCGGAGGTGGCTGCTAATAATTGGGACTTGGCTTTTCGTCGGGCCCTGTCTCCTGAAGAGTTGGAAGAATGGCAAAGTCTTTCTGCCCTCTTCCCTGTGCTCTCGGAGGAGGCTGACTCTGTGGTTTGGCCACTTACGGCCTCTGGGCTATTCTCGGTCAAATCGTTGTATTCTAGACTCATTGGTGGTACTAATTCGGCTCGCTTCTCTTGTGTTTGGAAATCTAAGGTCCCTCCTAAGATTAAGATTTTCCTCTGGCAAGCCTTCCGAGGTCGCCTTCCTTCTGCTGATCAGATCAAAAAACGCAATGGGCGGGGCTCGGAATTCTGTAACTTGTGTGGGGCTTTGAAAAACTCTAATCACATCTTTTTCAACTGTGTTCTTGCCAAATTAGTTTGGTCTTGCGTCAGATCCTGGCTTCGGGTCTCCTGGGATCCCTCCTCTTTCGCAGACACTAGAACCCTAGCCAAATCTCTGGTAGGGGTCACCAAGAGGGTATTCTGGGTTGGCTTGGGAGCCTTATGTTGGGCTTTTGGACCATTAGAAACAAATTTACTATTGAGCTTACCTTCCCATCTAAGCCTGCTGACGTTCTTTTCAAATCATGTATATTCTTGCAGCAGTGGAGATTATTGACTAAGGAGCCAGATCGGGACGCCCTGGACCTGCTCATCGCCAAAATTCGGGCTTCAGCCTCTCAGATCTCCGGGACGAATCATGGCGTATAAGTTTGGTGCTGTAGTTTGCGGGATTAGGTCTCCTTCTCTCCCCGGCCTGCGTGCCGTGTTTGGCAGCTGCCTGTTTCGTTAGGATTTGGGCCCATTTAACTTCTCTTTGTGTTTCTGAGACTGTGTGAACCTTGGGTATTCGTGACGCTGCCATATGGCTTTATTTATAAAGTCGGGCCTTGGCCTTTTCTCTAAAAAAGATGTGCTGAAGAGTGGCTCACCCATAGTGGAGTATGGTGAAGCAACCAACTAGTCTTCATCGAGCCAACACAATCAAGAAAGGTGGTCCAACTCAGGGGCGGAGCCAGGTCGGCAGCGCGCCTCGGCCGCCTTCAAGCAATACCCCTGGATTTGGGCCTCACGTCTCTGGTAACACTATAGTCACCAAAGGAGTTGGGCCTCACCCCCCGGGCCCAGGACCAGGCCCTGGGGGCCTGGGTCCTGTCTCCGCCCCTGGTCCAACTTGAGGAAGTCAAGATCGTCACCATCTAACTCAAGTGAACTATGTGCAAGGCAAAGTATTGCCCTTGATAGGTTTTCTATTTTACCGGTCTCATGGTGGTAGTTGGGAGACCGGGTTATATGATCGATTGCTGTACTATTAAAGGGGGTTCTCAAGTAAGTAGCTTGATCATATCGTTAGTAGAGAGCCCAAACCATTGCACCCTTGCATCATCTTTTTTGGTTCATGTTTCGTGTTTCTCTTCGCGGGTTTTAGAGCTTAAGGTCATCTTCATTACAAGCTCGAGTTCATCGAAAACGGAGTTCATGTGCATCTTCTACGATGTTTTCGATGTGGGAGTTTATGTTGGTTCTTCACTAATGGAGGTTTCACTCCTCTATCGTTGTTGTATAGTATTTGTCCTCAGCTATCCAATAAGCTTGAATTTGCTCAATTCAGAACTCATTTGCAGAAGTTATGACATATCAGATTTTATTGTATCCATTTGTTTTGCTTGGACTTCTTTGTAGCAATCCCACGGAAATACCGCTTATAAGCATACTTCCGCTGTCCAGCACCGCGGCTACTACCGCTGCTTCTAGGGACTCGACTTTCCATGTCCGGTTGAGCGGCGGTAGAATGGTAGTGTGAGCGGTAGTACCGCCCGACCACTACCACTCCACTTCCTCTTATCCAGTTGCTTCAGGATATTGTCACGCTTTCAGCGGTGGTAAGGCGACAGTGGGTGCGCAGCACTACGGCTTGTAAGTCGTAGTACCGTTCTCATCAAGCGGAAGTACCGTTGTTGCAGTGCTGCCACAATCCCCTGTTCTTGCCGCGCCTCTCTAGGCCCCTGAGCTGCAACCCCAACGATAGTATCGCTGGGGTGAGCGGTAGTTAAACCCTAGTCATTTCTGAAGGAAGGGGCGTCTGTGCGAGTGTATCTCACACTCGATGTCGTCTTTGAGGTTGTGAGAGGTTTAATTGTAGGTGCTGAAGCTGATGCGACCTGCTGCTCGCTTCTCTGCGTCCATGTCGTCATTCCTCGGCAGCACGAGGTTGCTGATGGTCCTGACGATCTGCCGCTTCAGCTGCCCCCTCTTCAGCGGGGGCCTCTTCTCCTTTGCGCCGCCGTAGTCGCTGCTGCCACTGTTGCTGTACGAGCGCTCCATGGCTGCACCTATGTGTGTATGTGTTTTGCTTGCTCCCTTTGCTTAATGTGAAGAGGACATGTGAAGATTCTAGCATTAGTTTGTTAGGGGGAATCATTGGACCACTTCTGGCCTTTTGGGCCATGTTGTCTGTACCGTAAAGGCACTAACAAGTACTCTCTCCGTCCCGAAATACTTGTCGGAGGAATGGATGTATCTAGACGTATTTTAATTTTAGATACATCCATTTTTATGCATCTCTCCTAAGAGTATTTCCAGACGGAGGGAGTACTTCAAGGGAATTTATTCCCTTGACTACACGACCGGAATTATTAAGGGAGATGGCGGGGTGCATCTTTGAAGCATCTAGAGACTTCTGACCGGTAATTTTTCCCTGAAAAAACTGATACCGTACTACTCTATTTTGGGTATCGTCTGGACGTCTTCATGGCGTCTTCGAGTTACAAAACGAAGAAGATTGGATTCATTTACCCTCATGTTTGCTCCGTTGCCTCTCGTTGAACTGAACGAACCACAACAAAGAGCAGAGCCGAGTGTGGATTAAGCTTAAGCAGCACGTGGCGGAATGCTGCCCATTGACTGTTTCCATCCTCGGAGTTGGAGAGATGCACGTGACGACTCACCCTGGTTTCTTTGTAGCTAGCTAGTATTAAGCTTCATACACTAGCAAACACAACCAAAAATCGGAATTGATGAAAATGGCTAGTACAATCCACATATATTGTAACCTATGAAGCACCGATACGGCGACACGGATACAGTGATACGGATATGGGGATATGAGATACGGCAATTTCTAGAAACAGCAATACGGCGATACGGCAAGTATATATAAATAATTAATAAAATGGCATGCAAAAAGATAAAAAATAATTGAATGCATGAGATGAGATCAAAAAATACTGCCCCATTGGTTGCCTCCATGCTTCTTTTCAAGTCGTGAATGATCATAATGTCCTCAATCTTCGTGGTGTACAGTGGCGGAGCTTGACAAAAATCAATGGGGGGGGGGGGGGGGGGGGGGGGGGCAATGAAAAAAAAACTTAACCAATATCAACAAACCAAAACTTGTAGCCTCCAGGCAAATTTATACAAAGGGAGTGGTATTACAGATAAGCTTTTTGACCCCTAATGCTCTTGAATTCCATTAAAAGTCGTACATCTATGTGATCTCACCCTCTATGTGAACAATCAAGTTATTGGCAGATTCTTATCTTCCATCTTATTACTAAATTACTCCCTCTGTACCTAAATATTTGTCTTTCTAGAGATTTCAACAAGTGACTACATACGGATGTATATAGACATATTTTAGAGTATAGATTCATTCATTTTGCTTCGTATGTAGTCACTTGTTGATATCTCTAGAAAGACAAATATTTAGGAACGGAGGAAGTACTAATCAACTCATACATAAAATCTCAATTTCACGCTCTCTGTGAACAACTCATACTTTGTAGCTTCATACTGGACTAGTACTGTTCTTCCCAAGTCTTCTCCGATTGTACAGATTTCTGCGATTGTACAGACGAATAGAGAGGTTATGTGCAGTTTCGTGTGCAGTGTACTAGCATCACTTTGTGATGCCTCCTTTTCTTCCTGAACGCTGTGATTTGGTTGCGCGTAGAACGCACGGGTGAACAAATACAGACTGAAGGGAATTTCAGAGGCTGGCAGCGTTAGAAAATACGCGAAAGATCAATGCAAAAATACGCGCGTGTTGTCCGAGAAGTTGATTTGGTCGTTGGTGTTAATTTGGACGAGGATTTACGGCACGCATGTGCGTGGGCACTCAAGTCCCCGGTGCCTTTTTCTAAAATTTTGGCGTCCAATTTTCAAAGTTCTATATCATTCAAACAAAAAATTCAAATTAAATTTTGTTTTCATATTCATGTTTCTCGTGACTAGCGTGTTGAAATAAGATCCATTTTGAATATATTTGGACGACTTTTAGAAAAATTATGTTAAATTTCAATGTTGAAACTTAGTACGAGTGACCGATAAAAATCAATTAGTTTGTGACTACGACCGACAGCAAAATTGCTTAACATTACAAAAATGCTAAATCCGAACATTTAGATTTTAAGCATGGCAACCCGACCCATTTTCATGGCAATTTAATTCACGCGAGGTTGACGAACATTGCAATTTTCTGACAAAAAATGATCTGGAACAAAGTTGTCATGTTTTAACAACTGAAATCGTCACCTCGCGTAAACTAATATTGCCATGAAAAAATGTTCGGAGTGACATGCTTAAAATCCAAACACTTGGGATTTATCGGGGTTCTAAAATTATATCTCTGGAACTTGTTGAAACTTAGGATTTTTTGATGCAAAAACTGTAAGTTTTGTCGTTGAAACTTAAATCGTTTAGAGGGATTTTCTTTTTTACAGGGATTCAACTACTTCATGAATCGCGAGGCAAATCGAGCGCAGCAAGCCTTGGCAGGTGAGTACTCCCACACTCGCGTGCCCCTACGAATTTTCAGTGTTAATTTTCCATGTTTTATAGTCTGCTTGTTGTATTTGACCTCATTGCCTTATATCAAGGTTGTGTGCATCACAATGATGTAGAGTTTGGGGTTTCAACCTCATTTTCAAAGAAGAGAAATAATCTATATGAAGTTGTAGATGTTATCATTTTTCTCTATAAATTTAAACAAGTTTGTCTTAAGATAAACCAAATAAGTCTTGTAAACCCAACTGGAGGAAATTTGACATAACCTAGCTCCAACTATTGATTTTAGAGCAGGGAGTTTATAGGACACCACCGAAGACATTATAATATGTAAAACTAAGGGCAACTCCAACACGGATCACCAAACCCCTAGCAAATATCTGAAATGGACGGTCCAGGCACTTTTAGCCATCCAACGAACTCACCGAATCTGTTTGGGCCGGTCCAGACGTCTAAAATCTCACAAATCGTTCTCACATTAGGGGAGCTTTCGAGGAGTTTGGGAAAGCGCGCCCGCCGCCAACTCAGCCTCGAATCACACCACAAACCCACTTTTCACTCTTCCTCCTTTCCTTCTTCTCTCTTCATTGGATAAGGGGCAACCATTTGAGGATATATGATTGAATGCCTTCTCCCGTTCGGTTGCCGGCGGATATGTCGATGGACATTTGGTCGGTGGTGTTCAATAGGTGATTTGCATTGGAGTTTCCCTAATGATCCATGCTGACCACAACAAGCTTCTTGCTCAAATGGCTTCAACCGGCTTAAGATAGCCTCAAAACACAATGTTCTCAATTTTACTCTACAACAAGCTTCTTGCTCAAAACCTGGATCTAAAAAACCCAAGTTAAGCAAGCTACACAGGTCCCTAAAAGTGGGGAATCGAATAATGGAGATAATGATTCATTTATTTATATTTTACATGCAAAAGGCCACTAAAATTAGATGGTACCTAAACTAACCTAGTTAAATAACATGAGACGAAATGTAATGATACTTTTATCTTACGATCCAAATCTTCTGGGCACTCCATGAGCATAGTAGGTGTGGCTCTAGATAAGTACCTGCTTTCTTTTTTACTAGTAATGTTGCAAAATATATTCTACATCCACGTTTCCAGCGACTCAAATCAACCGCGCATCCAAGTGAAGAACATCTGCACGTGGAATATTTGCGTTGTTACGATATCTGAATGGATATGGATGCCACCGTGCCAAAGTGAAAAGGTAAAACCGTGCGCTTTCACCTTCTTCCTATCTGAAACATACAGGCATACTTGATATATATTCTCTCTTGTGAAAAAAAGAGTGACAAATTCCCATCGACCAGAGTATAATTGGCTGTAGGTGAAAAACATACTTGCAAATGACAGCTTTCAACTTGAAGAACATTTTTACTAGCAAAAAAAAAAAAACTTGAAGAACATTTTTCTGTGAACAAATTATTCGAAGATATTTCCATGCAAGTCGAGCTCTCGGCTCATGCATGCGTTTATCTATTTTGTATGCATTTATTTGCAAGAATGAACTGACTACTGTCTGGAAATAACTGGCTTTTATATGAGGTGTCAGGTGGGGTGTGGATCTGATCAAGGCACTAACCGGGGAATTTATGCTAGCTGTAAATAAAAAGGAAACAGAGGTAGGTCCTGAAAATTCGCTGAATTTGTTTACTACCACTACTACTACTAGAAGCGTATAAACTAGACATGTTGATCAGGCAAGAGTTTGAGTATCTCTGAAGCCTCCATGGGATGGACCGGCCAATGACCGCCGGTAACATGGGCACCAGCTTTCACCTACGGCAGTTAGGAAATCAAATCAACGTACCCTGATGCTCCGGTGTCTTCTCTCTCCAGATAGTACCACCACCAGCAGTCAGTTGTCTCTTTTGGGCCTTTTTCATTGTTTTGACCTTCTCAGCAAACCTTAGCCCAAAATGAACTCCTTCGAAAACTATTTCACGATGTGACCCTTTTAGTAACATCACAAACCGTGGCGTTTCTTCTCTTTTTAAAAACGTCAAACTAGCCCGCGTTGCTATCCTTCATAATTAAATGGCAAAGCTAAACAAGCTAGTTGCAACGCCACTAGCGATGGCGTTTGTTATTTGGGCAGCAACGCCAAGCCCATTGGCGTTTCTGCCCTGCCACGTAGCGTCTCTATCAGACCAGCAACGCGAGCTAGTTTGGCGTTTTCGTATAATGCAGCAACGCCACGGCCTGTGACGTTTTTGAAAAGGGTCAGATCGTGAAATAATTTTTAAAGGAGTTCATTTTATGCTAAGATTTGTTGAAAAGGTCAGAATAGTGAAAAAGGCCTCTCTTTTGTGCTAGGTACTGCCGTACTGACAAGATAATGCAACTGATGAAGAAAGAAAAGCGCCATGCATCGTGCCGTACGTGCGCAATCAAACTAATAAACGTGGCAATCGGTGGCATACCACGTGACTGTAGACAATGTCAGAATTACTTCCTCCATCCGAAAATATTTGTCATCAAAATGAATGTATTTAGAACTAAAATACATCTAGATATATTCATTTCAATGACAAGTATTTTCAGACGGAGAAGTATTAAGAAGAGGCACGCAGTGGTCAGGTCAGGATAAGGTCACGGCCGGCGGCTGATCGATCGCTGAAGGCACGGTGTCCATGCGTGAGCCGCCGATGGCAGCCACGCTGACACCTCAAGCTAGCATACCGCCACCGGCAGCAGGGCAAGTGGCTAGAGATGCACTGAACCTTGAAGCTAGCTAGCTACAAACAAACCAGAGTGAGCCCCGTCACGGTCACGTGTATCTCTCCGAGGATGGAAACAGTCAATGGGCAGCACTCCGCCACGTGCTGCTTAAGCTTAATCCACTCTCGGCTTTGCTCTTGGCTGAATAGTCCGGCGGTTCGTTCAGTTGAACGAGAGTGGTAAGGGCATTTTCAACGGTAACCTGTAAGTTTCTTTCCGCATTCGTTCACGGATAGAAGGGTCAGTTCATGAACATGGATATGGAAGGCCGCCATTCAAATGTAGCCGCGTACATTTAGTTCAAACTAATCAGATGAAATTCGTTCAAATACGCCTAGATTTCATATAAACACGACGGACTTCATTACATTTACATCAACTAAGTGGTGCTAGTCCGGCTCTGAAGATATAATAATACCTAATCTAAATGGTCACCGACATCTGTTTCCCGTGTCCGGCCATGAGCCTTGAGAACTGAAGTTTTTTCTTCTTCAGCTCCGCCTTTTTAGCCTCCACCTCCGGAGACCTGAGAGTGAAGATGTCTGCCTCCACGACGCCGCCAAGCGGCTAATCGGCCGCCGATGTTGAGCCCGCCAAGCTTGGCATCGACGGGAGGGGAGGAGTGGTAGCCTTCCTGGGAGCCGAGCGGCGGCTATCTACCGTGCACCACTCTTCCTCGCTGCTGGCTGCGCTCGCGGACTAGCCGGCTTCGTGGTCGTGGCCTAGGCGATGTCCTCCTCCTTCGCGTCGGTCTCATCGAATATCGCCTAGCTCGCGTTGTCACACTCCTTGTAGGCGACCGCCAGCCGCTGGCGGTACCGCCAGCGGGCAAGGCGGATCTCGCGGGCGAAGGGTAGGACTCGAGCAGCGCCTCCTACTCTGCCAGGTCCACGTCCGGCGTGATGAGCTGCTCCTCCGCCTGTAGGTGTTCCTGGAGGAGGTGCTGGTTGTAGGCAGCATCGGCCTACGCCTCCCGGAAGTGCTCCTCCCGCACCATGCCCATGTAATGGGCACGGGCCTTGCCGATGGTCATGGTGCAATGCATCGGCGAGGGTGGCGCGGAGGAGTAGGATCACGCCGGCTCATTGTCGGCAGCGTCCTTTATTCGGACGTCGTCCTCCTTCGACTACCGGCTGGCCAGCCAGCCGGCAGCAATGGCAGCCATCTCCTTCTTCTGGTCCGACGTCAGCCCGTCATAGAGAGCTTTGGCGGGGTGGGGGTGGGGGGTCCATCGTGAGAGTGGTGCGGAGAGGGATCGGAGGTGGATGACTGCGCTATGGCCGGGATAGCAGTTTATATAGCAATGGCAGGTGACAAAGGGACGGACGGGCGCTAACCGAAAGTGCGTGGGATGGGGAAGGGGTTTTTGATTATTATTTTTGAGTCCAAACACACTCTCATTTATAGATCAATATCCAAATATATAGGAATACAAGATAAATCCAGGGGATTAACGAGCCAAAGATGACGCCCCGGAGATTGTCCCAAAGTGTGTTTGGCGAGGCTATGTGCCTCAAAGTTCGTCTCTCGCCCCTCGAAGAGGAAGGAGCATACTAAAAATTGCGAGCCTTGGGAGATGATCTCTTTAACAATGCTCACGTAAAGCCCGCCCATGCCCTTGTGTATGTTGCTGACAACCTCCTTGCAATCTGGGGCTACCAACGGATGAGATAGTAAGAGGTCGAGGGCAAGAGAGAGAGCTTTTCTGCACGCCAAGGCTTCGGGTGTCGCCGGATCGTTAATACCTATGTATCTTACTGCTGATGCACCAAGATACTTGCCCATGCCATCCCTGCAAACGGCATTTATAGACCCATCATTTGATTTGATGTACGCGAAGTAGTCCCATCAACATGAATTTTGCAGCAGCCTACAACTGGCGGGATCCATCTTCGCCTCATATGCGTGCTGGCCATAGAGGAAACGGCCGGGTATCTTTTTTAGTCTGGATTCATCAAGCTCACGACTATAAGTGTTGATGAATGGTTCGTAGCATGTGGGGCGGATCGGTGGTGGCGCCGGCAGGAGCAGGAAAGAGACTTTTCTTGAAGAGAAGGAAAGACTGCGTCTATGCACATGCTGTGGCAACTCGGGGGTAATCAAAACCAATATTCACGCGATGGAGATAATGATTCATTTATTTATATTTTACATGCAAAATGTTGCTAAAACTAGATGGTAGGTGTGGTTCTAGATAAGCTAGCATGTCATTATACCGAAAGTCCATCTCTGCACCCGAGCTCATCTGCACCCACGCCGACGAAACAAATCAAAACAAATACTATAAAAATTCAAAAAAATTCATTTTTTTTGTGCGGTAGACAATTTGATGCGTGAGCCGCTTCAATTTTTAAATTATTTGGACATCTGAAGAGCTCTCAACAAAAAAGACAAATAGGGCGTCTGTAGAAAATGTTTACTGTTTAGGTATTGTGGTCCGATTTATCTTTTTTACTGAGAGCCGCTCAGATGTCCAAATGACTTGAAATTTGAAATGAGCCTCACACATCAAATTTTCTACCACACATTTTTTTTAAATGTTTGACTTTTTGAATTGTTTATGATTTTTTTTTTCTAACGGGTGCAGATGAGCCTGGGCACCGAAACGCCATACTCATCGTTATATTTTCATTTTAGGATTTTAACCTTTTCGGTACTCCATGAGCATAGTAGGTGTGGTTCTAGATAAGCAGCTTTTTTTACCTTTTTAGTGATGTTGCAAAATATTTTTCACATTCACGTTTACAGCGACTCCAATCAACCGCGCATCCAAGTGGAGGACATCTGCACATGGAATATTTGTGCCGTTACAATGTCTGAATGGATATGGATGCCACCGTGCCGAAGTGATAAAAGAAGGTTTCAGACACCTGCGCTTTCACCTTCTACCTATCTCGGGAAAAACACATATTTGACCTATGGACGAAAAGAATTCACAACAACTGCATTTGAAAATAATTCACGCAGTTGACCCTTTTGGGTGGCGCCCGACAGCCAGGAGTCACACCCTACATTGCAGCGTCTAGCTCTTAGGCGCCACACGCCGGGCCAGCGTGGCAGCTCGGGGCCAGGCGCGGCCCCACATCCAGCCGTGCAGCGCCTAATGCATAGGCGTCACACATGTAATGTGCAACGCCCGGCCTTTAGGCGCTTCACTGTCTGTGTGTTACTTAGGATGCCCCAACCCCCACCCCCACCCCACACACCCCCACCCACCCACACCCTAAGCTAAGCGCCCGCCCCCCTCTCCCCCCTCTCAAATCCTTATCAAATCTTGCAAATCCGGAGTATTTGTCCGTGGATTTCGAAGCCAACCCCCCCCCCCCCCGCCCCTTAAGGTAATCTCCTCCGATCCCCTCGTTTTCATCCATAGGAATTGTCACATTTGCTCAAATCTTGGTAGTTTGGGAAAACCCTAGTTTTGGCTTGGATTTGGAAATTTGTGTTGAAACATGTTATGTTTCTTTGCCAATTTGCTAGGGTCAGGCTTCCTACTATGCTAGGGTTAGGGTTATGTGTGTTGTTATGTTGGGGTTAGGGTTAGGGTTAGGGTTATGCTATGGTTAGGGTTGTGGTTATTATTAAGTGGGGGTTAGGGTTATTGTTTCATATCTATATTAGGGCTTATGTATTTTGTGCAAATATTCGGTTAAGTACTTATTGGATATATTTGTGTTTTTGATTATTTTAGGGATGGGAAGAACATGTTTTTATGTTCATCATGTGGACAAAGGGTCCTTTTTGAAAGGAAATGTTGAGTCGGACCCGGATGAGCTTGTTGGAAATATGCCCTAGAGGCAATAATAAATTAGTTATTATTATATTTCCTTGTTCATGATAATCGTTTATTATCCATGCTATAATTGTATTGATAGGAAACTCAGATACATGTGTGGGTACATAGACAACACCATGTCCCTAGCAAGCCTCTAGTTCACTAGCTCGTTGATCAATAGATGGTTACGGTTTCCTGACCATGGACATTGGATGTCGTTGATAACAGGATCACATCATTAGGAGAATGATGTGATGGACAAGACCCAATCCTAAGCCTAGCACAAAGATCGTAGTTCGTATGCTAAAGCTTTTCTAATGTCAAGTATCTTTTCCTTAGACCATGAGATTGTGCAACTCCCGGATATCGTAGGAATGCTTTGGGTGTATCAAACGTCACAACGTAACTGGGTGGATATAAAGGTGCACTACAGGTATCTCCGAAAGTGTCTGTTGGGTTGGCATGAATCGAGACTGGGATTTGTCACTCCGGTAAACGGAGAGGTATCTCTGGGCCCACTCGGTAGGACATCATCATAATGTGCACAATGTGATCAAAGAGTTGATCGCGGAATGATGTGTTACGGAACGAGTAAAGAGACTTTCCAGTAACGAGATTGAACAAGGTATCGGTATACCGACGATCGAATCTCGGGCAAGTACAATACCGCTAGACAAAGGGAATTGTATACGGGATTGATTGAGTCTTTGACATCATGGTTCATCCGATGAGATCATCGTGGAACACGTGGGAGCCAACATGGGTATCCAGATCCCGCTGTTGGTTATTGACCGGAGAACGTCTCGGTCATGTCTACATGTCTCCCGAACCCGTAGGGTCTACACACTTTAGGTTCGATGACGCTAGGGTTATAAAGGAAGTTCGTATGTGGTTACCGAATGTTGTTCGGAGTCCCGGATGAGATCCCGGACGTCACGAGGAGTTCCGGAATGGTCCGGAGGTAAAGATTTATATATGGAAAGTTGTTGTTCGGGTTCCGGGAAAAGTTCGGGTTTTTCCGGTATTGTACCGGGAAGCTTCCAGAAGGTTCCGGAGGATTCCGGAGGGGTCCGGAGGTCCGGAAATTGTTTCACCACGTCCAATACAGTAGCATGGGCTGTAGGGGGGCGCCCTAGCCTTAATGGGCTAGGGGCACCAGCCCCCCCCCCCAAGGCCCATGCGCATGGGAAGGGGGAAACCCTAAGGGGGAGGGCCTCCACTTGACTTGGGAGGCCCTCCTCCCCCCTTGGCCGCCGCCCCCAACCCTAGATGGGATCTAGGGGGGCCGGCCCCCTCTTCCTCCCACCTATAAATAGTGGAGGGGTGGGAGGGCAGCCGCACCCCAAGTTCTGGCGCAGCCCTCCCCTCTCCCAAGTACTCCTCCTCTCTCGCGGTGCTTGGCGAAGCCCTGTAGGATTGCCACGCTCCTCCACCACCACCACGCCGTTGTGATGCTGCTGGATGGAGTCTTCCTCAACCTCTCCCTCTCTCCTTGCTGGATCAAGGCATGGGAGACGTCACCGGGCTGTACGTGTGTTGAACGCGGAGGTGCCATCCGTTCGGCACTAGGATCTCCGGTGATTTGGATCACGACGAGTACGACTCCTTCAACCCCGTTCTCTTGAACGCTTCCTCCCCTCGTTGTAGATGCACTCTCCCTCCCCTCGTTGCTGGTTTCTCCATAGATAGATCTTGGTGACACATAGGAAATTTTTGGAATTTCTGCTACGTTACCCAACAGTGGCATCATGAGCTAGGTCTATTGCGTAGATTCTTTGCACGAGTACAACACAAAGTAGTTGTGGGCGTTGATTTTGTTCAATATGCTTACCGTTACTAGTCCAATCTTGATTCGGCGGCATTGTGGGATGAAGCGGCCCGGACCGACCTTACACGTACACTTACGTGAGACAGGTTCCACCGACTGACATGCACTAGTTGCATAAGGTGGCTAGCGGGTGCCAGTCTCTCCCACTTTAGTTGGATCGGATTCGATGAAAAGGGTCCTTATGAAGGGTAAATAGAAATTGACATATCACGTTGTGGTTTTTGCGTAGGTAAGAAATGTTCTTGCTAGAAACCCATAGCAGCCACGTAAAACATGCAAACAACAATTAGAGGACGTCTAACTTGTTTTTGCAGGGCATGCTATGTGATGTGATATGGCCAAGAAGAATGTGATGAATGATATGTGATGTATGAGATTGATCATGTTCTTGTAATAGGAATCACAACTTGCATGTCGATGAGTATGACAACCGGCAGGAGCCATAGGAGTTGTCTTTATTTATTGTATGACCTGCGTGTCATTTAACAACACCATGTAATTACTTTACTTTATTGCTAACCGGTAGCCATAGTAGTAGAAGTAATAAGTTGGCGAGACAACTTCATGGAGACACGATGATGGAGATCATGGTGTCATGCCGGTGACGATGATGATCATGGAGCCCCGAAGATGGAGATCAAAAGGAGCAAAATGATATTGGCCATATCATGTCACTTTTTGATTGCATGTGATGTTTATCATGTTTATGCGTCTTATTTGCTTAGAATGACGGTAGTAAATAAGATGATCCCTCATTAAAATTTCAAGAAAGTGTTCCCCCTAACTGTGCACTGTTGCGAAAGTTCGTCGTTTCGAAGCACCACGTGATGATCGGGTGTGATAGATTCTTACGTTCACATACAACGGGTGTAAGCCAGATTTAAACACGCGAAACACTTAGGTTGACTTAACGAGCCTAGCATGTACAGACATGGCCTCGGAACACAAGAGACCGAAAGGTCGAGCATGAGTCGTATAGTAGATACGATCAACATGAAGATGTTCATCGATGATGACTAGTCCGTCTCACGTGATGATCGGACACGACCTAGTTGACTCGGATCATGTAATCACTTAGATGACTAGAGGGATGTCTATCTGAGTGGGAGTTCATAAGATGAACTTAATTATCCTGAACATAGTCAAAAGATCTTTGCAAATTATGTCGTAAGCTCGCGCTTTAGTCCCACTGTTTAGATATGTTCCTAGAGAAAATATAGTTGAAAGTTGATAGTAGCGATTATGCGGACAGTAGAAAGCTTATGTCCTTAATGCACCGCTCAGTGTACTGAACCCCAAACGTCGTTTGTGGATGTTGCGAACATCGGACATACACATTTTGATAACTACGTGATAGTTCAGTTAAATGGTTTAGAGTTGAGGCACCAAAGACGTTTTTGAAACGTCGCGGAACATATGAGATGTTTTCGAGGGCTGAAATTGGGATTTCAGGCTCGTGCCCACGTCAAGAGGTATAAGACCTCCGACGATTTTCTTAGCCTGCAAACTAAGGGAGAAAAGTTCAATCGTTGAGCTTGTGCTCAGATTGTCTGAGTGCAACAATCACTTGAATCGAGTGGGAGTTGATCTTCCAGATGAGATAGTGATGTTTCTCCAAAGTCATTGCCACCAAGCTTCTAGAGCTTCGTGATGAACTATAACATATCAGGGATAGATATGATGATCCTTGAGGTATTCACAATGTTTGACACCACGAAAGTAGAAATCAAGAAGGAGCATCAATTGTTGATGGTTGGTGAAACCACTAGTTTCAAGAAGGGCAAGGGTAAGAAGGGATACTTCATGAAACGGCAAATCAGCTGCTGCTCCAGTGAAGAAACCCAAGGTTGAACCCAAACCCGAGACTAAGTGCTTCTGTGATAAGGGGAATATTCACTACAGCGGAATTACCCTAGACACTTGGTAGATGAGAAGGCTGGCAAGGTCGATAGAAGTATATTGGATATACATCATGTTAATGTGTACTTTACTAGTAATCCTAGTAGCACCAGGGTATTAGATACCGGTTTGGTTGCTAAGTGTTAGTAACTCGAAATAAAATAGCTACGTTATAAACGGAGACTAGCTAAAGGTGAGCTGACGATATGTGTTGGAAGTATTTCCAAGTTTGATGTGATCAAACATCGCACGCTCCCTCTACCATCAAGATTAGTATTAAACCTGAATAATTGTCATTTGGTGTTTGCGTTGAGCATAGACATGATTGGATTATGTCTATCGCAATAGGGTTATTCATTTAAGGAGAATAATGGTTACTCTGTTTATTTGAATAATACCTTCAATGGTCTTGCACCTAAAACGAATGGTTTATTGAATCTCGATCGCAGTGATACACATTTTCACGCCAAAAGATATAAGATAGTAATGATAGTACCACTTACTTGTGGCACTGCCATGTAAGTCATATTGGTATAAAACGCATGAAGAAGCTCCATGTTGATGGATCTTTGGACTCACTCGTTTTTGAAAAGTTTGAGACATGCGGACCACGTCTATTGGTGTATACGCATGAAGAAACTCCATGCAGATGGATCGTTTGGACTCACTTGATTTTGAATCACTTGAGATATGCAAATCATACCACAAGGGCAAGATGACTGAGAAGCCTCGTTTTCAGTAAGATGGAACAAGATAGCAACTTGTTGGAAGTTACACATTTTGATGTGTGCAGTCCAATGAGTGCCGAGGCATGCAGTGAATATCATTATGTTCTTACTTCACAGATGATTCGAGTAGATGTTGAGTATATTTACTTGATGAAACACAAGTCTGAATTATTAAATGGTTCAAGTAATTTCAGAGTGAAGTTGAAGATCATTGTGACAAGAGGATAAAATGTCTATGATATGATCATAGAGATGAGTATCTGAGTTACAAGCTTTGGCACGCAATTAAGACATTGTGGAAATTGTTTCACAATTAATACCGCCTGGCACACCATAGTGTGATGGCGTGTCCGAACATCATAGTTGCACCCTATTGGATATGGTGCGTACCATGATGTCTCTTATCTAATTACCACTATCGTTCATGGGTTAGGCATTAGAGACAACCACACTCACTTTAATAGGGCACCACGTAATTCCATTGAGACGACACCGTTTGAACTATGGTTTGGAGAAACCTAAGTTGTCGTTTCTCAAAGGTTTGGGGCTGCGACGCTTATGTGAAAAAAAATTCAGTTGATAAGCTCGAACCCAAAGTGGATAAAATGCATCTTCATAGGACACCCAAATCAGTTGGGTATACCTCCTAATTCAGATCCGAAAGCAATAGGGATTGTTTCTTGAATCGGGTCCTTTCTCGAGGAAAAGTTTGTCTCGGAAAGTTGAGTGGGAGCATGGTGGAGACTTGATGAGGTTATTGAACCGTCACTTCAACTAGTGTGTTGCAGGGCACATGAAGTTGTTCCTGTGGCGCCCACGCCAATTGAAGTAGAAGCTTATGATAGTGATCATGAAGTTTTGGATCAAGTCACTACCGTACCTCGTAGGTCGACAACGATGCGTACTACTTCAGAGTGGTACGTACTCCTGTCTTGGAGGTCATGTTGCTAGACAACAATGAACCTACGAGCTATGGAGAAGCGATGGTGGGCCCGGATTCCAAAATGGCTCGAGGCCATAAAATCCGAGAGAGGATCCATGTATGAAAATAAAGTGTAGACTTTGGAAGAACTACTTAATGATCGTAAGGCTATTAGGTACAGATCGATTCTAAGAGGGAAGACAGACAATGATGGTATGTGTCTCCATTAAGAAAGCTCGACTTGTCGTTAATATGTTTTCCGACAAGTTCAAGGAGTTGACTACGGTGAGGCTTTCTCACTCGTAGCGATGCTAAGAGTCTGTTGGAATTGGATTAGCAGTTACTGCATTATTTATGAAATCTTGCAGATAGGATGTCAAAACATTGTTTCCTCGACATTTTCTTGAGGAAAGGTTGTATGTGATACAACCAGAAGGTTTTAACAATCCTGAAAGACACTAACAAGTATGCAAAGCTCCAGCAATCCTTCTAAGGACTGGAGTAAGCATCTCGGAGTTGGAATGTATGCTTTGATGAGATCAAAGATTTTGGGTTTATACAAAGTTTATGAGAAACTTGTATTTCCAAAGAAGTGAGTGGGAGCACTATAGAATTTCTGATAAGTATATGTTGTAAGCATATTGTTGATCAGAAATGATGTAGAATTTCTAGAAAGCATATAGGGTTATTTGAAAAATGTTTTTCAATGGAAAACCTGAATTAGGCTACTTGAACAATAAGCATCAAGATCTATAAGATAGATCAAAATGCTTAATAGTACTTTCAAATGAGCACATACCTTGACATGATCTTGAAGGTGTTCAAGATGGATCAGTCAAAGAAGGAGTTCTTGCCTGAGATGTAAGGTATGAAGTTAAGACTTAAAGCTCGACCACGGCAGAATAGAGAGAAAGGACGAAGGTCATCCCCTATGCTTTAGACGTAGGCTCTACAGTATGATATGCTAAGTACCGCACCTGATGTGTGCCTTGCCACATGTCTAGCAAGAGGGTACAAAGATGATCAAGGAGTGGATCACCAAATAGCGGTCAAAATTGTCCTTGGAGTAATAAGGACATGTTTCTCGATTATGGAGGTGATGAAGAGTTTGACGTAAAGATTTGCGTCGATGCAAGCTTAACACCTATCCGGATAGCTCTGAGTAGAGAAGTCGGATACATATAGTGGAACAACCATTTGGAATAGCTCCAAGTAGAGCGTGGAAGCAACATTTACAATATGACCTAGAGATTTGCGAAGTACATATGGATCTGAATGTTGCAGACCCGTTGACTAAAACCTCTCTCAAGCAAAACATGATCAAACCCCAGAACTCATTGAGTCTTAATCACATGATGATGTGAACTGGTTTAATGACACTAGTAAACTCTTTGGATGTTGGTCACATGGCGATGTGACCTGTGAGTGTTAATCACATGGCGATGTGAACTAGATTATTGACTCTAGTGCAAGTGGGAGACTGTTGGAAATATGCCCTAGAGGCAATAATAAATTAGTTATTATTATATTTCCTTGTTCATGATAATCGTTTATTATCCATGCTATAATTGTATTGATAGGAAACTCAGATACATGTGTGGGTACATAGACAACACCATGTCCCTAGCAAGCCTCTAGTTGACTAGCTCGTTGATCAATATATGGTTACGGTTTCCTGACCATGGACATTTGATGTCGTTGATAACGGGATCACATCATTAGGAGAATGATGTGATGGACAAGACCCAATCCTAAGCCTAGCACAAAGATCATAGTTCGTATGCTAAAGCTTTTCTAATGTCAAGTATCTTTTCCTTAGACCATGAGATTGTGCAACTCCCGGATACCATAGGAATGCTTTGGGTGTATCAAACGTCACAACGTAACTGGGTGGCTATAAAGGTGCACTACAGGTATCTCCGAAAGTGTCTGTTGGGTTGGCACGAATCGAGACTGGGATTTGTCACTCCGGTAAATGGAGAGGTATCTCTGGGCCCACTCGGTAGGACATCATCATAATGTGCACAATGTGATCAAAGAGTTGATCGCGGGATGATGTGTTACGGAACGAGTAAAGAGACTTGCCGCTAACGAGATTGAACAAGGTACCGGTATACCGACGATCGAATCTCGGGCAAGTACAATACCGCTAGACAAAGGGAATTGTATACGGGATTGATTGAGTCCTTGACATCGTGGTTCATCCGATGAGATCATCGTGGAACATGTGGGAGCCAACATGGGTATCCAGATCCCGCTGTTGGTTATTGACCGGAGAACATCTTGGTCATGTCTACATGTCTCCCGAACCCGTAGGGTCTACATACTTAAGGTTCGATGACGCTAGGGTTATAAAGGAAGTTTGTATGTGGTTACCGAATGTTGTTGGGAGTCCCGGATGAGATCCCGGATGTCATGAGGAGTTCCGGAATGGTCCGGAGGTAAAGATTTATATATGGAAAGTTGTTGTTCGGGTTCCGGGAAAAGTTCGGGTTTTTCCGGTATTGTACCAGGAAGCTTCTAGAAGGTTCCGGAGGATTTCGGAGGGGTCTGGAGGTCCGGAAATTGTTCCACCACGTCCAATACAGTAGCATGGGCTATAGGGGGCGCCCTAGCCTTAATGGGCCAGGGGCACCAGCCCCCCCAAGGCCCATGCGCATGGGAAGGGGGAAACCCTAAGGGGGAGGGCCTCCACTTGACTTGGGAGGCACTCCTCCCCCCTTGGCCGCCACCCCCAACCCTAGATGGGATCTAGGGGGGAGGCCCCCTCTTCCCCCCACCTATAAATAGTGGAGGGGTGGGAGGGCAGCCGCACCCCAAGTTCTGGCGCAGCCCTCCCCTCTCCCAAGTACTCCTCCTCTCTCGTGGTGCTTGGCGAAGCCCTGCAGGATTGCCACGCTCCTCCACCACCACGACGCCGTTGTGCTGCTGCTAGATGGAGTCTTCCTCAACCTCTCCCTCTCTCCTTGCTGGATCAAGGCATGGGAGACGTCACCGGGCTGTACGTGTGTTGAACACGGAGGTGCCGTCCGTTCGGCACTAGGATCTCCGGTGATTTGGATCACGACGAGTACGACTCCTTCAACCCCGTTCTCTTGAACGCTTCCGCTTAGCGATCTACAAGGGTATGTAGATGCACTCTCCTTCCCCTCGTTGCTGGTTTCTCCATAGATAGATCTTGGTGACACGTAGGAAAATTTTGAATTTCTGCTACGTTGCCCAACAGAGCTTGACATGGTGTTTGAGAGTAGTCCTAGCTATGCGGATGTCTTAGAACAAGTGAGGAAGGATTTGAATTGGATGGACCCAAGTGAGGTTGTTGAGTTGGAGGGAAGGCATAATGTTGGTTTTGGAATGCACATCCGTTGGAAGACAATCCATGTGAACTTTGAGCAACGTTGGGTTGCATACAAGGAGACGGTTGCCAAATATCTAGACAAGGCTCTTGAGTTATTTGCCTCCAAGAAGGTTGAGTCTAGTTTGCATTTGGCTTGAACCGGAACCCCTCCCCGTTTGTTGCTAGTACTCCCCCAGCTATGAACCAAGATCAAATGAGTGAACCTCATTTGACGCAACAAGTTTGGCCAACATTGAGCCCGATTTCAAACAACCAAAATGAAGCTTTTCAAGAGGAGAATTATGAGTACGAGGAGGATGACAACTAAGGTGATCTCCATGACAACAATTTGGGTGATCTCGACAAATATCATGTGCAAGAGACAATGGACCAACCCATCCCTTTTTCCCGTTCATATGCATCAGACTCGGATGACGATGGTCCCGATGAAGAAGTTAATGAGGAGGAGTTCACGCCAAAGGAGGCCGATTGAAAGGATCGATATAGTTGACTAGAAGGGGGGTGAATAGGCAACTAACAATTTTCAGCTTTTCTTTACCAAATTAAACTTTGCATCAAAGTAGGTTGTCTAGATATGCAACTAGGTGAACAGCCTATATGATGCAACAATAATAAGCACACAAGCAAGCAAAGGGTATAACACAATATAACTTGCACAAGTAAAGGTAAGAGATAACCAAGAGTGGAACCGATGGAGACGAGGATGTGTTACTAAAGTTCCTTCCCTTTGAAGGGAAGTACGTCTCCGTTGGAGCAGTGTGGAGGCACAATGCTCCCCAAGAAGCCACTAGGGCTACCGTATTCTCCTCACGCCCTCACACAATGCGAGATGCCGTGATTCCACTATTGGTGCCCTTGGAGGCGGCGACCGAACCTTTACAAACAAGGTTGGGGCAATCTCCACAACTTAATTGGAGGCTCCCAACGACACCACGATGCTTCACCACAATGGACTATGGCTCCGCGGTGACCTCAACAGTCTAGGGTGCTCAAACACCCAAGAGTAACAAGATCCGCAAGGGATTAGTGGGGGGAATCAAATTTCTCTTGGTGGAAGTGTAGATCGAGGCCTTCTCAACCAATCCCTAAAGAATCAACAAGTTTGATTGGCTAGGGAGAGAGATCAGGAGAAAATGGAGCTTAGAGCATCAATGGAGCTTAGGGGTGGAAGAGGTGGTCAACTCGAAGAAGAAAACACCCCTTTTATAGTGGAAGAACAAGTCCAACCGTTATCCACCAACTCAGACAGCGACACGTGGTACTACCGCATCATACTAGCGGTACTACCGCACGGGCCTGTGGTACTACCGCGGCGGACCGCGGTACTACCGCTGGCACGGAAGGGGCTAGGACTAGACCTGATGTGCTAAGACAGGGAGCGGTAGAACCGCTGGCGCGGTACTACCGCAAGGCAGGGATGGTCAAGGCTGATAAGGCACGAACATAAAAAATTACATCCGTGACTACAACCTATATGATGCAACAACAATAAGCACACAAGCAAGCAAAGGATATAACACAATATAACTTGCACAAGTAAAGGTAAGAGATAACCAAGAGTGGAACGATGGAGACGAGGATGTGTTACCGAAGTTCCTTCCCTTTGAAGGGAAGTACGGCTCCGTTGGAGTCGTGTGGAGGCACAATGCTCCCCAAGAAGCCACTAGGGCTACCGTATTCTCCTCACGCCCTCACACAATGCGAGATGTCGTGATTCCACTATTGGTGCCCTTGGAGGCGGCGACCGAACATTTACAAACAAGGTTGGGGCAATCTCCACAACTTAATTGGAGGCTCCAATAGACACCACGAAGCTTCACCATAATGGACTATGGCTCCGTAGTGACCTCAACCGTCTAGGGTGCTCAAACACCCGAGAGTAACAAGACCCGCAAGGGATTAGTGGGGGGAATCAAATTTCTCTTGGTGGAAGTGTAGATCGAGGCCTTCCCAACCAATCCCTAAAGAATCAACAAGTTTGATTGGCTAGGGAGAGAGATCGGGCGAAAATGGAGCTTAGAGCATCAATGGATCTTAGGGGTGGAAGAGGTGGTCAACTCGAAGAAGAAGACACCCCTTTTATAGTGGAAGAACAAATCCAACCGTTATCCACCAACTCAGTCTGGGACACGCGGTACTATCGCATCATACGAGCAGTACTACCGCACGGGCCTGCGGTACTACCGCGGCGGACCGCGGTACTACCGCTGGCACGGCAGGGGCCAGGACTAGACCTGATGTGCTAAGACAGGGAGCGGTAGAACCGCTTGTGCGGTACTACCACGCCCCCTTGCGGTACTACCGCAAGGCAGGGATAGTTAAGGCTGAGAAGGCACGGACATAAAAAATTACATCCGTGACTACTACCGCTGAGTTTAGGTCTATGAAAAAATCTGACACGGTACTACCGCAAGCCTGGCGCGGTACTACCGTGTAGGGCATGGATGTAAAAAATTACATCCGCCCCTACTTCCGCTCATGCTGCTATGCCTGGCCAGAGCTCACGGTACTACCGCGCCCAAGGCGTGGTACTACCGCGTAGGGCACGATGTAAAGAATTACATCCGCCCCTACTACCGCTTGGGCAGCAGCGCCTGTTACTGAGGCCATGGTACTACCGCTACCAAGGAGCGGTACTACCGTGGGCACTCACGGTACTACCATGCTGAATGCCGGTACTACCGCAAGGGCATGCGGTAGTACCGCTCTGGGGAGCAGTACTAGCGCCTGCCTCAGTACAACAACATTAGGAGTCCTTCATTTTGCCTAGACATGGAAAGACGGAGGATGCTACAAAGAGCCAAAGGAAAGGTGGTACAAAAGGAATAGATGTGTACGTGAGATTCCACCCAAACCGTTCCGATGCGGACCCCCTCTTAATAGTACGGCTGTCCTACGACTCAAATCCACCAAAAAGAAACGTAGAGAAATGTCGTCTTCAATAGTCTTCGAGGGGAACCAAATTTTTTGTGTTTAGACATGGTATATCTGAAATGATCAATGCACACGATTAGTCCACAAAAGCATTCTCATCAATCACCAAAACTACTAAGGGATAAATATGCCCTTACAATCTCCCCCTTTTTGGTGGACTAATGACAATACGGGATTTGCACATAGGGATATAAAATGAAGCAACGGCAAACCCACCATCTATAAAATATAGACGGGCTCCCCCTAGATGTGTGCACTCTAGAGAAGTGCTTTGGACTGCACGGGACACATACTAGGATCAACACTCCCCCTATATTTTATAGAGAAGGCATCTCTTGCAACAATATAACTATCACTAAGCAAGTAGGCAAGATGATGAATATGAGCATAAAGAGAAGGACACAAGATAGCATAGGCTCACGAACTACTAAGTAACGAAGACAATAAGATATGCTAGAGTGCATATGTCTTACACCATATGATAGATAACTTGGTCTTACGAGCACAAACCAAACCAAAGCAAACGAGGTTCAATAGACTGAAAGCAAAGCGACAAAACTAAACACACGACACACGACGTGCAAATCCTACACTCTCTCCCTCTTTGGCATCGAAACACCAAAAAGGCAGAGAGGACACCTACAACACAGGTGGTAGCTCAGGCTGAGAATGACTCCTCCTCGGTCTTTGATGAAGCCATGTACCTAGGGTAGGGTCATGGACCTGTCCAAGGTACCCTCCCCAAGGACATGTTTAGAAGAAACTGCCTTTCAGTCGACTTGGAAGGATTCCACTCGACGGACTCGAAGACACTCGCCCATGAAGCCACTCACTCGACCACCAGGAGATCTAGACTCGCTCCACACATAAATGTTCTGTTATTAAGTAGTCTTTATGGTCATGATAGCACTTTATGTATGGCGTTACCAGTAACGCCCGGTCTAAATGTACATTGAATCCTTCATTGCGTAGGCTGGTTGGGGTCCTGGCACACTCTACATAAGCCACCCTCTCCACAGGCAGAAGGGTTCGCACCTCTATAACTCATAAGCATATAATTCAGTCGACCGCCTCCGGGCTCCGAGACGTAGGGTTGTTACTTCTTCCGAGAAGGGCCTGAACTCGTAAATTCCTTGCGTACACAACTACTCCATAGCTAGGATCTTGCCTCTCCATCCCTACCCCCCTATTCTACTGTCAGGCTTAGAACTACGACAGTTGGCGCCCACCGTGGGGCGGGTGTCTTAGTGACTTATTGGAGAAGTTGCAATTGTTCCGATCGCCTTCATCATGGTTTCTGGCGGAGTTTTAGTTGAGGGCCGCGAGATCCATCTCGGCGCGCTCACGTTCATCGCCGACGACTCCGCTTGGCTCCAGGAGGCTCCACTCTACATCGATGCGCTCCCAATCCGCGGGGCGACGCACTTTCGCACATGTGTCCGCGGCGTCCTGCTGCGGCAACTGTCAGCCCCGTATTGGTCGACCCCTGCGTCGTCCTCCCTCCCTGTCTCCCACCAGCGCAAGCGCTCTGGTCGGTCGAGGCTTCAACGGTGGGTGAGGCACACAGCGGCTCGCCAGTCGGCCACACCCCAAGTCGTGGCGATCGAGCCCGACGAATCTCTCTACGGTCTGTTCGATCTATCGATTGGCTCCGTAGAGACTGCATCCGAGTGCGACAACAGTGATCCAGCGGCGGAGGTCCTGATGGTCAATGGACCGCGTAGTCCTCCCGGCTTCCCCCACACCGACGGAGGAGACGGCGGAGGCGACCCAGTGCAGGTCCATGAGGAGTATCAGCCCGAACCACTCACTTCGCTGCAAAGGGAAGATCTTCGCCGCCGGAACATGGATGCTCTGCATACTCCTATCGTAGGAGAAACCCCTGAGGCTCGCGCCCTGGAGGACGCACGTTTGGCCAACTTGGCTGAACGCACTCGACTGGAGAACCTCCAACGAGCACTCGACGAACGTGTGCGGCAACGAGTACCAGACTCCAGTCGACGTCAGCTCTTTCCACCACCGACTCACGTATATCGAACTCCAATTCAGAATCTAGCAGCTGCGGCCCGTATAGCAGAGTCGATTCAGCCCTCTCAGTCAGATGCTGGCAGAGGCTTGATGCAGATCAGAGATTTACTCCGGGCAGCGGGAGATCAAAATTCAGCTGTATCGCAGTCGCGTAATAGGATTCACAGTCGATCTGTCGCTGCGAATACGGTCCAGTCGGCCCATAGCCCAAGATTGCCCCCGCGGCGTGAGGGACGTGGAGGTCGACGTGATCAGTATGATGACCGATTCGATCGCGATGATCGATGTCGAGTGCCCACTCCTCCCCCAAGGGGTGGGTCGTACGCCCCTCGACAGCAAGATGACATGTGCCAGCACAGTGTTGGACGAAGAGTTCCAGTCGACCCCGGAGAACCAGGCTTTGATGCGAGATCCATTATCGTTCAGGGTTTGGTCGACCGGAACAGAGCTCACCTAGAAGGTCATGATAGAGATGTACCCACCAGCAGCAGAGTTCATGTTTCAGGACCAGAGTGTTTTAGCAGAGCCATCAGAGCCGCGGTGATTCCTCCCAACTTCAGGTTGGCGACTGGGGTGAGTAAGTTCACTGGTGAGTCCAAGCCCGATACTTGGCTTGAGGACTACCGAGTGGCTATTCAGATTGGCGGTGGCAATGATGAGGTGGCCATGAAACACCTACCTCTTATGTTGGAGGGCTCGGCCAGAGCCTGGCTGAATCAGTTGGCGCCTAGCAGCATTTACACTTGGGAAGATCTTGCCCGAGTGTTTGTCAGGACATTTGAAGGAACTTGCAAGCGACCAGCAGGTTTGACAGAGTTGCAGGTTTGCGTGCAAAAGTCGAATGAGACCCTGAGGGATTACATCCAGAGGTGGATCACATTGCATCACACGATGGAGAATGTATCTGATCACCAAGCAGTCTGTGCCTTCAAGGAAGGCGTTAAGAACAGGGAGTTAAGTTTGAAGTTCGGTCGGACCGGAGACATGACTCTGAGTCGAATGATGGAGATTACCACCAAATATGCCAATGGCGAAGAAGAGGATCGGCTCTGGAGTGGCAAGTACAAGCCGATTGCTCTTGAAACCGGAGGAGGGAACTCCAGTCGGAAGCAGAAGCGGAAAGCCGAGCCAGCTGTTCCTGGAGAAGCCTTGGCCGTGACTCAGGGCAAGTTTAAAGGGAAGCCCAAAGGATCTTGGAACCCCAAGAAGGTGAAAGACAAGGAGGGAAACGACGTGATGGATTTTCCATGCCATATCCATACAAAGGAAGACGAGGAGGGTAACTTCATTTACCCGAAACATACCACTCGCCAGTGCCGACTCTTAATCCAGCAGTTTCAGGGGAAACAACCCAAGGATAAGGAAAAGGAGTCGGACAAGGTTGAAGACAAAGAGGACAGTGATGGAGGATACCCCCATGTCAATTCCACCCTGATGATTTTTGCTGATGTTGAGAGAAAAAGTCAATTGAATGTTATCAACCGTGAGGTGAATATGGTTGCTCCGGCAACACCTAGTTATCTGAAATGGTCCTAGACCACCATCACGTTCGACCAGTCTGATCATCCGACACACATAGCCACCCCTGGGAGGAAAGCTTTGGTGGTCGACCCAGTCGTCGAAGGAACTCGACTGACTAAGGTTCTGATGGATGGTGGCAGCGGCCTGAATATATTGTATGCGGAGACGCTGAAAGGAATGGGCATTCCGATGTCCAGACTCAGTTCCAGCAACATGAGTTTCCATGCAGTCATTCCTGGGAAGAAGGCTGAGTCACTCGGCTAAATTGCTCTTGATGTGGTTTTCGACGATTCAAAGCATTTCCGCAAAGAAAAGTTAACATTTGAAGTTGTGGATTTCCAGAGTGCTTATCACGCTATTTTGGGCAGGCCAGCTTATGCACGATTCATGGCTCGACCATGTTACGTGTACCTCAAATTGAAGATGCCTGGTCCCAAGGGTGTGACCACCATCACTGGCAATCGGAAAAAAGCAGAAGAGTGCTTTCAGAAGGGCTCAAAGATTGTCGATGCTCAGATAACAGTGGTGGAGCTGCAGGAATACCAGAAAAATGGAGATCCGAGTGATTTATTGCGGGCCAAGAAGCCCGCCACGGAGTCAGCGTTCCAGTCGTCTGGTGAGACGAAGCCCGTTCACATTCACCCGACCGACCCCAGTGCTGCTCCGACTCATATCTCCACAACACTCGACTCTAAATAGGAAGAAGCGCTCATCCAGTTCCTCCGTGAGAACTGGGACATCTTCGCATGGAAGCCTGCTGACATGCCTGGTGTTCCCAGGGGGCTGGCTGAGCATCGTTTACGAGTCGACTCAAAAGAGAAACCTATCAAAGAACATCTTCGATGGTCCGCCGTCCAAAAAAGAAAGGCCATTGGCGAGGAGGTGGCTCGGCTCCTGGCAGCAGAGTTTATCTGAGAAATTTACCACTCCGAGTGGCTCGCCAATGTTGTCATGGTCCCCAAGAAGGACAGGTCACTTCACATGTGCATTGATTTCAAACATATCAATCGGGCCTGCCCGAAGGATCATTTTCCTCTCCCCCGCATCGACCAAATAGTCGACTCAACTGAGGGATGTGAGCGCCTGTCTTTTTTAGACGATTATTCCGGTTATCATCAGATCCGTCTGTATGGACCCGATGAGATCAAAACAGCTTTCATCACTCCATTCGGGTGCTTCTGCTATGTCACCATGACATTCGGCCTCAAGAATGCCGGAGCCACGTTCATGAGGATGATTCAGAAGTGTTTACTCACTCAAATCAGTCGGAACGTAGAAGCATACATGGATGATGTTGTGGTCAAATCACGGAAGGGTTCCGACCTGTTGACTGACCTCGCTGAAACATTTGCCAATCTCAGGAGGTATGATATCAAGCTTAATCCATCAAAGTGCACATTCGGAGTTCCTGGCGGAAAGTTACTCGGTTTTCTCGTTTCCGAACGAGGAATCGACGCCAACCCAGAAAAAGTTGGCACTATACTCCGAATGAAACGCCCCGTACGTGTGCACGATGTCCAGAAACTTACTGGATGCTTGGTCGCGTTAAGTCGATTCATCTCTCACCTCGGTGAAAAGGCATTGCCTCTTTACCGACTGTTGAAGAAGTGAGACAAGTTCGAGTGGACTCCAGAAGCTGATGCAGCGTTTGCAGAGCTAAAAGCTCTGCTCTCCACCCAGCCGGTGCTTGCTGCTCCAATCAGCAAAGAGCCTTTGTTGCTTTACATTGCAGCCACAGGACAAGTCGTCAGTACAGTACTTACAGTCGAGCGGGAAGAAGAAGGGAAAGCCTTCAAAGTTCAGCGCCCAGTATATTATCTTTCCGAAGTGTTGACCCCATCGAAGCAAAGATACCCTCATTATCAGAAGCTTGTATATGGTATTTACATGACCACGAAGAAGGTTGCTCATTATTTCTCTGATCACTCCATTACGGTCGTCAGCGACGCCCCATTGTCAGAGATTTTGCACAACAGAGATGCAACTGGTCGAGTGGCAAAATGGGCGATTGAACTCCTTCCCCTTGATATCAAGTTTGAGGCAAAGAAAGCCATTAAGTCCCAAGCAGTAGCAGATTTCATCGCCGAGTGGATTGAACAGCAACTACCGACTCAAGTTGACTCGGAGCACTGGACCATGTTCTTTGACGGTTCTAAGATGTTAAATGGTTCCGGTGCTGGGGTAGTATTGGTTCCCCCCCGAGGAGATAAGCTCAGATATGTGCTCCAGATCCACTTTGATTCCTCCAACAATGAAGCAGAATACGAAGCACTTTTGTATGGGTTGCGCATGGCCATTTCACTCGGTGTCCGTCGCCTTATGGTTTATGGCGACTCAGATTTGGTGGTCAATCAGGTGATGAAGGAGTGGGACGTCAGAAGCCCAGCCATGACTGGTTACTGCAATGCAGTAAGAAAGCTTGAGAAGAAATTTGAAGGGTTAGAGCTCCATCATATACCCCGACTGAAGAATCAAGCGGCTGATGATTTGGCAAAGATAGGTTCCAAGAGATAAGCCATTCCCAGTAATGTGTTCTTGGAACATATCCATACTCCACCAGTTCAGGAAGATCCTTTTACCGAAGAAGCTCCGCAGCCAAAAAGTGTCACAGATCCGACTGAAGTTGAAGTTCCAGCGGTGGTCGACCTGATCATGGAAGCGTTAGTCATCACTCCTGATTGGACAGTGCCGTACATTGCGTATATCTTAAGGAAAGAGCTCCCAGAGGATGAAGAAGAGGCTCGACAGATCGTCCACCGATCCAAAGCCTTTACCGTGATAAAGGGACAGTTGTACAGAGAAAGTGCGACTGGAGTCGGTCAGAAATGTATAACACCAGAAGAAGGTCGGATAATCCTTGACGATATCCACTCAGGGACCTGTGGCCATCATGCGTCCTCTTGGACCATTGTGGCTAAAGCATACCGAGCGGGATTTTACTGGTCGAGAGCAAATGAAATGGCAAAGGAGATAGTCGACAAGTGTGAAGGATGTCAATTTTACTCCAATATGTCACACAAGCCCGCCTCAGCCTTGAAGACCATTCCACTCGTTTGGCCTTTCACTGTATGGGGATTGGATATGGTTGGACCACTAAGAACAGGAAGAAGCGGCTCCACCCATGTGCTGGTGGCAGTCGACAAGTTCACTAAGTGGATTGAAGCTAAACCCATCAAGAATCTTGACGCCGGCACTGCTGTTAGCTTCATCAGAGAGTTGATATTCAGATATGGAGTTTCACATAGCATCATCACTGATAATGGGTCAAACTTTGATTCCAAGGAATTCAGAGCCTTTTGCACATCTCAGGGCACACGAGTCGACTATGCTTCAGTCGCTCACCCCCAGTCGAATGGACAGGCAGAACGAGCAAATGGTTTAATTCTCAAAGGGCTGAAACCCCGACTGATGCACGATCTCAAGCACGCGGCTGGTGCATGGGTCGATGAGCTTCCGTCAGTACTTTGGGGATTAAGGACCACACCTAATCGATCGACTGGGAGAACTCCGTTCTTCTTGGTCTACGGAGCTGAAGCAGTCCTGCCGAGTGACCTGCTTCACAACGCACCCCGAGTCGAACTCTACACCAAAGATGAAGCAGAGCAAGCCCGACAGGACGCAGTCGACCTTCTAGAAGAAGAAAGAGAGATGGCAATGATCCGATTGACCATTTATCAGCAGGACTTACGTCGCTTCCATGCCAAAAATGTGAAGAGTCGAGCCTTCCAAGAAGGAGATTTGGTTCTCCGAGTGGACCAGCAGAAGCCACACAAGCTTGCTCCTACTTGGGAAGGTCCCTTCATCGTCACCAAAGTTCTCCACAACGGGGCGTACCGCCTTTACAATGTCGGTCACTAGATTGACGAGCCCCGAGCTTGGAACGCGGAGCTACTCCGCCCCTTTTATACTTAAGTATTCACTCGGATGAGATGTAATAAAAGTACTTCTATAGTTTATTTATCAAGGACGAGAGTGTTATAATTTTCCCAGTGATTGTTGTTACTTTTATTTACATGAGCAGTCCCCTAGTGGGTGGCTTAGCTGCGAATCTGTTTCGCCTAAGTTTGTAAAAAAATCCTTGCCGAGTGGTGAGCCAGTCTCCCACTAGGAGGCTTAGCTGCGAATCCGTTTCGCCTAAGTACTTTCAAATCCTGCCGAGTGGTGAGCCAGCCTCCCACTCGGAAGCTTAGCTGCAGTCCAAGTACTTGCCTAAGTTTAAAAAAATCATGTCGAGTGGTGAGCCAGCCTCCCGCTCGGAGGCTTAGCTGCAGTCCAAGTACTCGCCTAAGTTTAAGAAAATCCTGCCGAGTGGTGAGCCAACCTCCCACTCGGGGGCTTAGCTGCAGCCCAGTGCTCGCCTAAGTTTTTGAAAATCCTACCGAGTGGAGAGCAAACCTCTCACTCGGGGGCTTAGCTGCAGCCCAGTGCTCGCCTAAGTTTTTGAAAATCCTACTGAGTGGAGAGCAAACCTCCCATTCGGGGGCTTAGCCGCAGCACAGTGCTCGCCTAAGTTTTTGAAAATCCTACCGAGTGGAGAACAAACCTCTCACTCGGGGGCTTAGCTGCAGCCCAGTGCTCGCCTAAGTTTTTGAAAATCCTACCGAGTGGAGAGCAAACCTCCCACTTGGGGGCTTAGCTGCAGCCCAGTGCTCGCCTAAGTTTTTGAGAATCCGACTGAGTGGAGAGCAAACCTCCCACTCGGGGGCTTAGCTGCAGCCCAGTGCTAGCCTAAGTATGAGATTCATTCTGCTCTGCAAGGATGACGAAGTGCAAGTCGACTGCTGCCTTCCCCTTCAGAGCTCCGCCACAAATACAATGTACACTCCATCCGGATCCGCAAGAACGCAAGTCGACTGCAATCTGTGCTTCATTCATACCTGCAAGTGTGCATCACAAGCACTAGCATATATTCCGAGCGAAGAACAATGTTCGTTCAAAGACAAACACAAACATATTCAACGGCAAACCCAAGTTCAGATAGCATCCTACGGATCCAGAAGTTCTCAGGCACCAAGCCTGTTAAAGTTTACCGGTTACAAAAACCACTCGGCATTCCGAGGCAAATTTAAGGCATCAAGCGTAGAAGTTTTTTACTCCTCCTGTGGAGGACTGGAAGGCGCGACAAACTCGACCAGGTCGATTCCATCTGCGATCCGAGTGGCAGGAGCAATGAAGGTCTCCATGAAAGATCGAAAGTCATGCTTACTGGTATTGGCCACCTTGAGAGACGCCAGTTTGTCCTCTCGCGCGTCCTTGCAGTGAACACGAACCAGAGACAGAGCAACATCAGCACCACACCTGGCAGAATATTTCTTCCATTCTTGCACTCGACTTGGAACTTCATTCAGTCGAGTCATCAGAGATTCGAGGTCATTCTGAAGTGTTTCCCCTGGCCAGAGTGCTGTGTCGATGCGTGACGTTGCAACCTTCAGTCTAGCAAGATAGTCGACCACAGCAGCAACGCAAGACTCGAGTCGGAGCACGTTCATGGCGGCTTCATCCTTCACAGGAGAGTTGATGGGATCCAGGCTTGTCTCCACTCGACCAGTTTCCTCTTCAAAGTTTTGGCAGAATTCCGCAAACACAACCCAAAGATAAGCCCGCAGTTTTGTGGTAAGTCCATAATTACAAGCCAATCAGATATAAGAGATTACCTTCGAGCATGAGGAATAGCTTCTTGGCAAGTCCTCCCAGATAAACCTCTAGATCATTCTTCTTTCCCGCCAGTTCGCTAGCCTTGTCGCTCAGGGCTATCTTGTCATTCTTCAGTCGACTGACCTCCTTGTTGGCCGCGTCGAGTGCGGCTTTCAGATTGGTATTCTCCTCTTCAAGTTTGCTGATTGAAGCCAGCTTTTCTTCTGCAAGTTTCGTCTTGTCCGAAGCCGCTTTCTGTGCCTCGGCAAGGTCAAGGTCTTTCTTCTTCAGAGCATCCCTCAGTTTATCTGCAAAATGACAGTGAGATCAGGCTCAGGAATGGACAAGAAATAAGGGCAGTCGTCAAGGTCCTCACCAAACATACCTTTTGCCTCCTCCTTCGCCTTCGTGAAGTTCTCTTGGACAAGCTTCAGATCAAGTTCGATCTGGATATGCTTGTTCTCCAACTCACTATAATGAGCCACAAGCTCGCAAGATTTCTGCGAAAGATCAATCGACAGACGTCAAAGATAGGCCACTTCCGAGTGACTAAGAGAAAGATCGTAGTATTTCTAAGACTACATCCGAATCGAAATATTCAACTGTAGTCTCGGGGACTACACCATGTGGGTGCACTCAGCGTGCCCCCACTAGTTCTATCATCTCGGGTCGATCAGTCGGCCAAAAGAGACAGAAAGGCTAACTACCAGCAGTTAGCCACAGTTTCAAAAAAAATGTTCTTCAGACCATAGTCGATTGCCAGCAGTCGACCACGGTCTCGGGGACTACACCCAGTGGGTGCACTCAGCGTGCCCCCACTGGTTCCATGATTCCATTCAACCAGATCGAGTGGAGAAAGTAAAGAGAAAAATTTCAAGGTATAAAGACTATAGTCGACCGCAGCAGTCCACCATAGTCTCGGGGACTACACCCAGTGGGTGCACTCAGCGTGCCCCCACTAATCCAGATATTCAATCAACACACCCAGTGGGTGGACGACAGATACTAAGATCTTCAGAAAGAAAAGTTTTCAGGTACCATATCCTAACAGAACAGGCGGTGATCAACTAACCTAGACATTGCTCTGAAGGGCTGAACTTGCATCATAAGCTGCTTGACTGGCGTCTCGAATCGCCTTCACCTGCTCCATCATGACCCCCGCCTGGCGTATAGCTTCTTTAGCAGCGCCTGCTTGGTCCTCTGGGACGTGGTGGGTGGAAAAAAGGGAAGGCGGATCAGCACTCCACGACGAAGGGCGAGCACTCGTCAGCGGCACAGCAAAGGACATGGTAGTCCGAGTGACGTTGCCCCCCTCCGGAACCAGCGTCTCAGGTGCTGATACGACCTGAGCAGTCTTGCCAGCAGACGCCTTCCTGTTCCTCCTCTGCCTCAGTGGCTCCTCATCGTCATCATCAGGGAGATCAATGATGATATTAGGTGGAGCTACAGAAAAGATTCAAAGTTGAAAATGAAGATCCTATCGACCGAAAGCGAAACTACAAAGGTCATACCAGGGTTGGAAGTGACAGCATCCTCCATTTCTTGATCTTCATGTCTGGTCGAGGTCTCAGAAGTAGCAGCACTGCGATTTTAGAAATCAGTCGGTCAGCGAACGAGTCGACCAAGAGTGTATCCATGCTAAACAAGAAAACACAAGTTATGCCATTACCCAAAAATAGTGGGAATCACCATCCTCATCTTCGGCAGGGCCTTCGTCGGTTTTGATGACGCCGCTCGGGGTTGCTTCGGCGCTTTCTCAGTCGGCACCGGAGAGGTCGTCCAAGGACGTTTGGTCGACTGCCCAACAGGCACGGCCGCCTTGCCGCGCTCGACTGCAGGGTCATGGACGAGTTGGATCGTCTTTCAGTACGGGGAGGCTCGACTTCATCCTCCTCTTCCTCCTCCTCTTCCTCATCAGAGCCGGCATCTTCTTCACCCTCCTCACTGTCGGATTCCCACTCCTCCTGACTTTCACCCCCGCTCCCTTCCTCCTCTTCGGTCTGTTCTTGAGCCCCATTGGGCATCGAATACATCTCTGTAGTGATCTGGAAGACAACAAACAAGACAAAAGTCAGTCGACTGAATGGTAGCAAAACAGAATGAAGGAAACAGGGTCACGGTCGGGGATACGTGATCAGACCTTGTCTGGTTCGTATGAATGGTCGAGTGGCGGGACCCTCCTGGCTCCATGGGGGTTATCTTTGTTCCCTATGATGGCAGTCATCCACCTCTCCAGAGTGGCATCGTCGACCTCCTCCGGGTGGACCCGAGTGGTGTCTTCGGTACTAGAGTACATCCACATCGGATGGGCTCGATATTGGAGTGGCTGAATGCGCCGTCGAAGGAAAACCTCCAGAAGATCCATGCCAGTCACCCCGTCGCGGATGAGCTGGACCACACGTTCTACCAACACCTTAACCTGAGCCTTCTCCTCTGGGACCACCTTCAGATAGGACGGTTTGTGCACTCGGTCCATGGAGAAAGGAGGGAGTCCAGTCGACTGCCCTGGCGTCGGCTGGTCTTGGCAGTAGAATGTTGGAAATATGTCCTAGAGGCAATAATAAAAGGGTTATTATTATATTTCTTTGTTCATGATAATAGTCTTTTATTCATGCTATAACTGTATTATCCGGAAATCGTAATACACGTGTGAATACATAGACAACAATATGTCCCTAGTGAGCCTCTAGTTGACTAGCTCGTTGTGATCAACAGATAGTCATGGTTTCCTGGCTATGGACATTGGATGTCGTTGATAACGAGATCACATCATTAGGAGAATGATGTGATGGACAAGACCCAATCCTAAGCCTAGCACAGATCGTGTAGTTCATATGCTAAAGCTTTTCTAATGTCAAGTATCTTTTCCTTAGACCATGAGATTGTGCAACTCCCGGATACCGTAGGAATGCTTTGGGTGTACCAAACGTCACAACGTAACTGGGTGGCTATAAAGGTGCATTACAGGTATCTCCGAAAGTGTCTGTTGGGTTGGCACGAATCAAGACTGGGATCTGTCACTCCGTGTAAACGGAGAGGTATCTCTGGGCCCACTCGGTAGGACATCATCATAATGTGCACAATGTGATCAAGGAGTTGATCACGGGATGATGTGTTACGGAACGAGTAAAGAGACTTGCCGGTAACGAGATTGAACAAGGTATCGGTATACCGACGATCGAATCTCGGGCAAGTACAATACCGCTAGACAAAGGGAATTGAATACGGGATTGATTAAGTCCTTGACATCGTGGTTCATCCGATGAGCTCATCGTGGAACATGTGGGAGCCAACATGGGTATCCAGATCCCGCTGTTGGTTATTGACCGGAGAACGTCTCGGTCATGTCTGCATGTCTCCCGAACCCGTAGGGTCTACACACTTAAGGTTCGATGACGCTAGGGTTAAAAAGGAAGTTTGTATGTGGTTACTGAATGTTGTTCGGAGTCCCGGATGAGATCCTGGACGTCACGAGGAGTTCCGAAATGGTCCGGAGGTAAAGATTTATATATGGGAAGTCCTGTTTTGGTCACCGGAAGAGTTTCGGGGTTTATCGGTAACGTACTGGGACCACCGGGAGGGTCCCGGGGGTCCACCAAGTGGGGCCACCAACCCCGGAGGCTTGCATGGGCCAAGAGTGGTGAGGGACCAGCCCCTTAGTGGGCTGGTGCGCCTCCCACAAGGGCCCATGGCGCCTAAGAGGTGGAAAGGGGGCAAACCCTAAGGGGATATGGGCCTTAGGGCCCATATTGGTGCGCCTCCCTCTCCTCTCCCCTCTTGGCCGCCACCCCCTTTGCCATCTAGGGCTGCCGCCCCCCCTAGGTGTGGGAACCCTAGAGGGGGGCGCACCCTCCTCCCTCTCCCCTATAAATAGTGAGGCATAGGGCTGCCCATAACACGCGATTCGATCTCTCATTGGTGCAGTCATGCGTCTCTTCTTCCTCCTCTTCTAGCCACGCTCCTCCACCACCACCACGCCGTTGTGCTGCTGCTGGATGGAGTCTTCCTCAACCTCTCCCTCTCTCCTTGCTGGATCAAGGCATGGGAGACGTCACCGGGCTGTACGTGTGTTGAACACGGAGGTGCCGTCCGTTCGGCACTAGGATCTCCGGTGATTTGGATCACGACGAGTACGACTCCTTCAACCCCGTTCTCTTGAACGCTTCCGCTTAGCGATCTACAAGGGTATGTAGACGCACTCTCCTTCCCTCGTTGCTAGTTTCTCCATAGATAGATCTTGGTGACACGTAGGAAAATTTTGAATTTCTGCTACGTTCCCCAATAGTGGCATCATGAGCTAGGTCTATTGCGTAGATTCTTTGCACGAGTAGAACACAAAGTAGTTGTGGGCGTTGATTTTGTTCAATATGCTTACCGTTACTAGTCCAATCTTATTTCGACGGTATTGTGGGATGAAGCGGCCCGGACCGACCTTACACGTACTCTTACGTGAGACAGGTTCCACTGATTGACATGCACTTGTTGCATAAGGTGGCTAGCGGGTGCCAGTCTCTCCCACTTTAGTCGGAACGGATTCGATGAAAAGGGTCCTTATGAAGGGTAAATAGCAATTGGCATATCACGTTGTGGTTTTGCGTAGGTAAGAAACGTTCTTGCTAGAAACCCATAGCAGCCACGTAAAACATGCAAACAACAATTAGAGGACGTCTAACTTGTTTTTGCAGGGTATGCTATGTGATGTGATATGGCCAAGAAGAATGTGATGAATGATATGTGATGTATGAGATTGATCATGTTCTTGTAATAGGATTCACGACTTGCATGTCGATGAGAATGACAACCGGCAGGAGCCATAGGAGTTGTCTTAAATTTATTGTATGACCTGCGTGTCATTGAACAACGCCATGTAACTTACTTTACTTTATTGCTAAACGCGTTAGCCATAGAAGTAGAAGTAGTCGTTGGCGTGACAACTTCATGAAGACACGATGATGGAGATCATGATGATGGAGATCATGGTGTCAAGCCGGTGACAAGATGATCATGGAGCCCCGAAGATGGAGATCAAAAGGAGCAAAAATGATATTGGCCATATCATGTCACTATTTGATTGCATGTGATGTTTATAATGTTTATGCATCTTGTTTACTTAGAACGACGGTAGTAAATAAGATGATCCCTTACAACAATTTCAAGAAGTGTTCTCCCCTAACTGTGCATCGTTTCTACAGTTCGTCGCTTCTAAGCACCACGTGATGATCGGGTGTGATGGATTCTTACGTTCACATACAACGGGTGTAAGACAGTTTTACACAGTGAAAACACTTAGGGTTAACTTGACGAGCCTAGCATGTACAGACATGGCCTCGGAACACGGAGACCGAAAGGTCGAGCATGAGTCGTATAGTAGATACGATCAACATGAAGATGTTCACCGATGATGACTAGTTCGTCTCACGTGATGATCGGACACGACCTAGTTAACTCGGATCATGTAATCACTTAGATGACTAGAGGGATGTCTATCTGAGTGGGAGTTCGTAAGATGAACTTAATTATCCTGAACATAGTCAAAAAGGATTTTGCAAATTATGTCGTAGCTCGCGCTTTAGTTCTACTGTTTTAGATATGTTCCTAGAGAAAATATAGTTGAAAGTTGAAAGTAGCAATTATGCGGACAGTAGAAAGCTTATGTCCTTAATGCACTGCTTAGTGTGCCGAACCCCAAACGTCGTTTGTGGATGTTGCGAACATCGGACATACACGTTTTGATAACTACGTGATAGTTTAGTTAAACGGTTTAGAGTTGAGGGACTAAAGACGTTTTCGAAACATCGCGGAACATATGAGATGTTTCAAGGGCTGAAATTGGGATTTCAGGCTCGTGCCCACGTCAAGAGGTATGAGACCTCCGACGATTTTCTTAGCCTGCAAACTAAGGGAGAAAAGCTCAATCGTTGAGCTTGTGCTCAGATTGTCTGAGTGCAACAATCACTTGAATCGAGTGGGAGTTGATCTTCCAGATGAGATAGTGATGTTTCCCCAAAGTCATTGCCACCAAGCTGCTAGAGCTTCGTGATGAACTATAACATATCAGGGATAGATATGATGATCCTTGAAATATTCGTGATGTTTGACACCGCGAAAGTAGAAATCAAGAAGGAGCATCAATTGTTGATGGTTGGTTAAACCACTAGTTTCAAGAAGGGCAAGGGAACAAAGGGATACTTCATGAAACGGCAAATCAGCTGCTGCTCTAGTGAAGAAACCCAAGGTTGAACCCAAACCCGAGACTAAGTGCTTCTGTAATAAGGGAACAGCCACTGGAACAGCACTACCCTAGATACTTGGTAGATAAGAAGGCTGGCAAGGTCGATAGAAGTATATTGGATATACATTATGTTAATGTGTACTTTACTAGTACTCCTAGTAGCACCAGGGTATTAGATACCGGTTCGGTTGCTAAGTGTTAGTAACTCGAAATAAAAGCTACGGAATAAACGGAGACTAGCTAAAGGTGAGCTGACGATATGTGTTGGAAATGTTTCCAATGTTGATATGATCAAGCATCGCACGCTCCCTCTACCATCGAGATTGGTGTTAAAACCTGAATAATTGTTATTTGGTGTTTGCGTAGAGCATAGACATGATTGGATTATGACTATCGCAATACGGTTATTCATTTAAGGAGAATAATGGTTACTCTATTTATTTGAATAATACCTTCAATGGTCTTGCACCTAAAATGAATGGTTCATTGAAATCTCGATCGTAGTGATACACATGTTCATGCCAAAAGATAGTAATGATAGTACCACCTACTTGTGGCACTGCCACGTAAGTCATATCGGTATAAAATGCATGAAGAAGCTCCATGTTGATGGATCTTTGGACTCACTCATTTTTGAAAAGTTTGAGACATGCGAACCATGTCTATTGGTATATATGCATGCAGAAACTCCATGCAAATGGACCGTTTGAACTCACTTGATTTTGAATCACTTGAGACATGCAAATCATACCACATGGGCAAGATGACTGAAAGCCTCGTTTTAGTAAGACGGAACAAGATAGCAACTCGTTGGAAGTAACACATTTTGATGTGTGCAGTCCAATGAGTGCTGAGGCATGCAGTGAATATCGTTATGTTCTTACTTCACAGATGATTCGAGTAGATGTTGAGAATATTTTCTTGATGAAACACAAGTCTGAGTTATTGAATGGTTCAAGTAATTTCAGAGTGAAGTAGAAGATCATTGTGAAAAGAGGATAAAATGTCTATGATATGATCATAGAGATGAATATCTGAGTTACGAGTTTTGGCATGCAATTAAGACATTGTGGAAATTGTTTTACAATTAATACTGCCTGGAATACCATAGTGTGATGGTGTGTCCGAACATCATAGTTGCACCCTATTGGATATGGTGCGTACCATGATGTCTCTTATCGAATTACCACTATTGTTCATGGGTTAGGCATTAGAGACAACCGCACTCACTTTAATAGGGTACCACGTAATTCCGTTGAGATGACACCGGTTTAGAGAAACCTATGCTGTCATTTCTTAAAGGTTTGGGGCTGCGACGCTTATGTGAAAAAGTTTCAGGTTGATAAGCTCGAACCCAAAGCGGATAAAATGCATCTTCATAGGACACCCAAAACAGTTGGGTATACCTCCTAATTCAGATCCGAAAGCAATATGGATTGTTTCTTGAATCGGGTCCTTTCTCGAGGAAAGGTTTCTCTCGAAAGAGTTGAGTGGGAGGATGGTGGAGACTTGATATGGTTATTGAACCATCACTTCAACCAGTGTGTATCAGGGCACAGGAAGTTGTTCATGTGGCACCTACACCAATTGAAGTAGAAGCTTATGATAGTGATCATGAAGTTTCGGATCAAGTCACTGTCGTACCTCGTAGGGTGACAAGGATATGTACTACTTCAGAGTGGTACGGTGATCCTGTCTTGAATGTCATGTTGCTAGACAACAATGAACCTACGAGCTATGGGGAAGCGATGGTGGGCCCAAATTCCGACAAATGGTTAAGAAACCATGAAATCCGAGATAGGATCCATGTATCAGAACAAAGCATGGACTTTGGTGGACTTGCCCGATGATCGGCAAGCCATTGAGATAAATGGATCTTTAAGAAGAAGACGGATGGGGACGGTAATGTCACCGTCTATGAAGCTCGACTTGTGGCAAAGAGTTTTTTCACAAGTTCAAGGAGTTGACTACTATGAGATTTTCTCATCCGTAGCGATGCTTAAGTCCGTCGGAATCATGTTAGCATTAGCTGCATTTGTGAAATATGGCCGATGGATGTCAAGACAAGTTTCCTTACCAGTTTTTGTAAGGAAAGGTTGTATGTGATACAACCGGAAGGTTTTGTCAATCCTGAAAGATGCTAATAAGTATGCAAAGCTCCAGTAATCCTTCTAAGGACTGGAGTAAGCATCTCGGAGTTGGAATGTATGCTTTGATGAGATGATCAAAGATTTTGGGTGTATACGAAGTTTATGAGAAACTTGTATTTCCAAAGAAGTGAGTGGGAGCACTATAGAATTTCTGATGAGTATATGTTATGGATCAGAAATGATGTAGAATTTCTGGAAAGCATATAGGGTTATTTGGAAAGTGTTTTTCAATGGAAAGCCTGGATTAAGCTATTTGAACATTGAGCACCAAGATCTATAAGGATAGATCAAAATGCTTAATGGGACTTTCAAATGAGCACATACCTTGACATGATCTTGAAGGTGTTCAAGATGGATCAGTCAAAGAAGGAGTACTTGCCTGAGTTGTAAGGTATGAAGTTAAGACTTAAAGCTCGACCACGGCAGAATAGAGAGAAAGGACGAAGGTCGGCCCCTATGCTTAAGACATAGGCTCTACAGTATGCTATGCTGTGTACCGCACCTGAAGTGTGCCTTGCCATGAGTCAGTCAAGGGGTACAAGAGTGATCCAAGAATGGATCACAGGACAGCGGTCAAAGTTATCCTTAGTAACTAGTGGACTAAGGAATTTTTCTTGATTATGGAGGTGGTAAAAGAGTTCGTCATAAAGGGTTATGTTGATGCAAGCTTAACACCTATCCGGATAGCTCTGAGTAGAGATACCGGATACGTATAATGGGGCAACAATTTAGAATAGCTCCAAGTGGAACAGTTATTTGGAATGGCTCCAAATAGAACGTGGTAGCTACATCTAGGAGATGACATAGAGATTTGTAAAGCACACATGGATCTGAAAGGTTCAGACCCGTTGACTAAAACCTCTCTCACAAGCAACATGATCAAACCCAGAACTCATTGAGTGTTAATCACATAGTGATGTGAACTAGATTATTGACTCTAGTAGACTCTTTGGATGTTGGTCACATGGCGATGTGACCTGTGAGTGTTAATCACATGGCAATGTGAACTAGATTATTGACTCTAGTGCAAGTGGGAGACTGTTGGAAATATGCCCTAGAGGCAATAATAAAAGGGTTATTATTATATTTCTTTGTTCATGATAATAGTCTTTTATTCATGCTATAACTGTATTATCCGAAAATCGTAATACACGTGTGAATACATAGACAACAATATGTCCCAAGTGAGCCTCTAGTTGACTAGCTCGTTGTGATCAACAGATAGTCATGGTTTCCTGGCTATGGACATTGGATGTCGTTGATAACGAGATCACATCATTAGGAGAATGATGTGATGGACAAGACCCAATCCTAAGCCTAGCACAGATCGTGTAGTTCATATGCTAAAGCTTTTCTAATGTCAAGTATCTTTTCCTTAGACCATGAGATTGTGCAACTCCCGGATACCGTAGGAATGCTTTGGGTGTACCAAACGTCACAACGTAACTGGGTGGCTATAAAGGTGCATTACACGTATCTCCGAAAGTGTCTGTTGGGTTGGCACGAATCGAGACTGGGACCTGTCACTCCGTGTAAACGGAGAGGTATCTCTGGGCCCACTCGGTAGGACATCATCATAATGTGCACAATGTGATCAAGGAGTTGATCACGGGATGATGTGTTACGGAACGAGTAAAGAGACTTGCCGGTAACGAGATTGAACAAGGTATCGGTATACCGACGATCGAATCTCGGGCAAGTACAATACCGCTAGACAAAGGGAATTGAATACAGGATTGATTAAGTCCTTGACATCGTGGTTCATCCGATGAGATCATCGTGGAACATGTGGGAGCCAACATGGGTATCCAGATCCCGCTGTTGGTTATTGACCGGAGAACATCTCGGTCATGTCTGCATGTCTCCCGAACCCGTAGGGTCTACACACTTAAGGTTCGATGATGCTAGGGTTAAAAAGGAAGTTTGTATGTGGTTACCGAATGTTGTTCGGAGTCCCGGATGAGATGCCGGACGTCACGAGGAGTTCCGGAATGGTCCAGAGGTAAAGATTTATATATGGGAAGTCCTGTTTTGGTCACCGGAAGAGTTTCGGGGTTTATCGGTAACGTACTGGGACCACCGGGAGGGTCCCGGGGGTCCACCAAGTGGGGCCACCAACCCCGGAGGCTTGCATGGGCCAAGAGTGGTGAGGGACCAGCCCCTTAGTGGGCTGGTGCGCCTCCCACAAGGGCCCATGGCGCCTAAGAGGTGGAAAGGGGGCAAACCCTAAGGGGATATGGGCCTTAGGGCCCATATTGGTGCGCCTCCCTCTCCTCTCCCCTCTTGGCCGCCACCCCCTTTGCCATGTAGGGCTGCCGCCCCCCTAGGGGTGGGAACCCTAGAGGGGGGCGCACCCTCCTCCCTCTCCCCTATAAATAGTGAGGCATAGGGCTGCCCATAACACGCGATTCGATCTCTCGTTGGTGCAGCCCTGCGTCTCTTCTTCCTCCTCTTCTAGCCACGCTCCTCCACCACCACCACGCCGTTGTGCCGCTGCTGGATGGAGTATTCCTCAACCTCTCCATCTCTCCTTGCTGGATCAAGGCATGGGAGACGTCACCGGGCTGTACGTGTGTTGAACGCGGAGGTGCCGTCCGTTCGGCACTTGGTCATCGGTGATTTGGATCACGACGAGTACGACTCCATCAACCCCGTTCACTTGAACGCTTCCGCTTAACGATCTACAAGGGTATGTAGACGCACTCTCCTTCCCTCGTTGCTAGTTTCTCCATAGATAGATCTTGGTGACACGTAGGAAAATTTTGAATTTCTGCTACGTTCCCCAACATAGAACCAGGTCGACTGCCACCCTCGGACTGACTCGGGAAGGATCATGGCTGGAAAAGCACTTTTACTCCTCATCTGAACCCCAAGACCCCCACACATCTGGATTACTTGGGTTTTCTCATCACTCGGACTAGCCTTTTTCACCGTCTGAGAGCGACAATTGAAAATGTGTTTGAAAAGGCCCCAGTGCGGCCGACAACCCAAGAAGTTCTCACACAAGGACACGAAAGCGGCGAGATAGACAATAGAGTTGGGTGTGAAGTGGTGGAGTTGTGCCCCAAAGAAGTCAGAAATCCCCGAAAGAAAGGATTCGGCGGTAGAGAAAACCCGCGGTCAACGTGGGTAGCTAAGAGGACGCACTTACCCTCCTGAGGCTGCGGCTGCCACTCCTTCCTCGGAAGCCTCGCTGATCCATGGGGGATCAGTCCTTCATTGGCCAGGTCGTCGAGGTCTTTCTGGCTGATGGTCGAACGGATCCAGTCTCCCTGGATCCAGCCTTGCGGCAGACCGGCCCGCGACGAGGATCCATCCCGACTGGTCGCCCTCGTCTTCGCCTTCGCCGTCGCCTTCCTCGCCCGCTCCAAAGCCGCCGTCCTCTCTTTCACCGTTGTCGCCGACGAAGCAGACACAGAGCAATAGCGTTGAAACGGTGGCGAACACAGCAGGTGAATCTGAGGAAGAAAGAGGGGAAAATGAGGGCGCACTATTCAAAAAAACCCCGTCCGGCGCCTTATATGAAGTCTCTTTCGAGTGGCTGACTGGTAGGCCCGGACGATCCTGTCAAATCCCGCAACAGTCGCGCGCGCGATATGTGGCCAAAAAGGTGGCACGAAGATCGAGGCGTCCCTGCCTTATCCCATCCGAGTACCACGGCCTCCTCCGCTTCGCGCGCTTCCCGAAATTCGGATCCCGCTAAATCCGCGAATAGCAGAGCAACTTGTCAGACCGCAGATTTCCTCCGATCCGTCACTCGGAAATCCCCAAGTTCATAAAGGTCACTCGACAGATACAAAGAATGGATCAAGGCGACTGAAAGAGAAGTTGATGCCATCACTAAAAGTCATTGGTCCGGAACAAGATACACTCGTAGCACGAAAAACAGGTCAGAAGAATTCCCAACTCCTTCCTCACTCAAACCTCGATCCATTCGGGGGCTAATGATGAAGCCATGTACCTAGGGTAGGGTCATGGACCTGTCCAAGGTACCCTCCCCAAGCACATCTTTAGAAGAAACTGCCTTTTAATCGACTTGGAAGGATTCCACTCGACGGACTCGAAGACACTCGACCATGAAGCCACTCACTGGACCACCAGGAGATCTAGACTCGCTCCACACATAAACGGTATGTTATTAAGTAGTCTTTATGGTCATGATAGCACTTTATGTATGGCGTTACCAGTAACGCCTGGTCTTAATGTACATTGAATCCTTCATTACGTGGGCTGGTTGGGGTCCTGGCACACTCTATATAAGCCACCCCCCTCCACAGGTAGAAGGGTTCGCACCTCTGTAACTCATAAGCATATAATTCAGTCGACCGCCTCCTGGCTCTGAGACGTAGGGCTGTTACTTCTTCCGAGAAGGGCATGAACTCGTAAAGTCCTTGCGTACACAACTACTCCATAGCTAGGATCTTGCCTCTCCATACCTACCCCCTATTCACTGTCAGGCTTAGAACCACGACGGGAATAGTCTCCTCCTCTGACTCCGTCCACTGATACCCCTGCTTGGCTATCTAGGAAGCCTTCGGAGTGATGGCTTCCTCTGAGCCACTGGTCACAGTCTTGCCAAAGGTCCTCAATATCTTCTTATCGTGCTGGAGACTCTTCTTGGAGGCAACATGGGCCCTATACTGCCCCTGGGTCTGCATGCAGAACAAGGCCTTCATCTTCTTCTTCAGCTTCCTCCTCCGCTTCCTCCTCCTCCTCCTCGATCTGGGTCTGCATGCCGAACAAGACCAAGAGGGCTCAGTAGAGGGAGGAGCGTATCCATCAGAACTGTCCTCATCCGCTTCCTCCTCCTCGATCTCATCCTCATGCACATCCATCATGGCAGCCTATGCCTCAACACTGGTGGTGGTGTTATCCCATTGGCTCTTGACGCGGAGCTTGATGGGCTCATGATGAATCCAGCCAGGGGCAATAAACTCATCATCGGGATAGAGCTTCTTCCAAGTCTTTGAGATCAAGAGGAACAGGTAAGGCCCATAGATGGGGACTGAGGGAGTCCTGGACTAGGGGGTGTCTGGACAGCCGGACTATCATCGTCCACCGGACTCCAAGACTATGAAGATACAAGATTGAAGACTTCGTCCCGTGTCCGGATGGTACTTTCCTTGGCGTGGAAGGCAAGCTTGGCGATACGGATATGTAGATCTCCTACCATTGTAACCGACTCTGTGTAACCCTAGCCCTTTCCGGTGTCTATATAAACCGGAGGGTTTTAGTCCATAGGACAACAACCATTACAACAATCATACCATAGGCTAGCTTCTAGGGTTTAGCCTCCTTGATCTCGTGGTAGATCCACTCTTGTACTACCCATATCATCAATATCAATCAAGCAGGAGTAGGGTTTTACCTCCATCGAGAGGGCCCAAACCTGGGTAAAAACATCGCGTCCCTTGTCTCCTGTTACCATCCGCCTAGACGCACAGTTCGGGACCCCCTACCCGAGATCCGCCGGTCTTGACACCGACATTGGTGCTTTCATTGAGAGTTCCTCTGTGTCGTCACCGATAGGCTTGATGGCTTCTCCAATCAACAACAACGCCGTCCAGGGTGAGACTTTTCTCCCCGGACAGATCTTCGTATTCGGCGGCTTCGCACTGCGGGCCAATTCACTTGGCCATCTGGAGCAGATCGAAAGCTACGCCCCTGGCCATCGGGTCAGGTTCGGAAGCCTAAACTTCACGGCCGACGTCCGCAGGGACTTGATCTTCGACGGACTCGAGCCACAGCCGAGCGTGCCGCACTGTCATGATGGGCACGATTTAGCTCTGCCGCCGGACAGTGCCTTGGTGGCCACACACGAATCCGCTCCGACCCCAAGTTCGAAGCCAATCGCGCAGATCGAGGATGGGTGGCTGAACACCGCCCCGGGGGCTGCGACTTCTATGGCGATGGAGCCAAACACTGACCTTGTCCCTTATAAAGCTCGTGACTCCGAGGTGCTGGACTCCCTGCCGGACTCCAAACCTCCCGCGCCCCTACCAATCGTATCCGATTGGGCCGATCATGGAGTTCACCGCCGTGGACATCTTTCAGCACTCACCCTTTGGCGACATCCTAAATTCGCTAAAGCATCTCTCGCTATCCGGAGAGCCCTGGCCGGACTATGGCCAGGATGGTTGGGATATGGACGACGAAGAAATTCAATGCCCACCCACCACCCACTTTGTAGCCACTGTCAACGATCTAACCGACATGCTAGACTACGACTCCGAGGACATCGACGGTATGGACGAAGATGCCGGAGACGATCAAGAACCAGCGCCCGCAGGGCACTGGAAGACCACCCCAACACATGACGTATATATGGTGGATACCCCAAAAGGAAGCGATAACGAGGAACAACGGGGCGCGGCAAAGGATAATCCCGCCGACAAACAACCAAAACGGCGACGCAGACGCCGCCCTAAGTCCCGCCTCGACAAAAACAGCATTCCTAATGACCCAGCAATAGAGCAGGGCAAACCAGTGGACGGCGAACATGCAGCCAAGCAACCGTCCGAATAGGACGAACTGGATAATCAATCCATGCCCGGCGAAACCAACAGTCCGGACGATCTCACGCCAGACACACCACCGGAGCACAGGAACCTTCACAAAAGACTCGTCGCCACTGCAAGAAGCTTGAAGAAGCAAAAACGGAAGCTCAAAACATCGGAAGACATACTCAGAATGAGGTGGAGCAAAGTACTCAAGACCGCAGACAAATATGGCAATGGCCATCAAACAAAGAGCTACCCGTAGCGCAAGCTGCTGCCAGAATTTGACGAGGAAGCCATAGAGCCACCACAGTCAAAAATTAAAGAAGCCGCCTGGCCGGATAGACGACCAGATGACAGGCCAAAAGCGGCAAGCGGCGCCGCACTCAAGCTGACTCATCACCCTGGGAAAACAGATGGCCCAGCCAGGTCCGTTTACGGGCCAAAAAAGAGGGCCCCAGGAAGCAACACAGCACGCCAAGTGTTCGAAGACAACGGCACACCCAAATACAGGGGCGCCGCACACCCACTATGCTTCACCGATGAGGTGCTGGATCATGAATTTCCAGCAGGGTTCAAACCCATAAACATAGAGGCATACGACGGAACAACAGACCCTGGAGTCTGGATAGAGGATTACATACTACACATACACATGGCTAGAGGAGATGATCTCCACGCCATAAAATATCTACCCCTCAAGCTCAAAGGGCCAGCTCGGCATTGGCTCAAAAGCCTCCCAGAAAACACTGTTGGAAGTTGGGAAGAGCTCGAGGACGCGTTTAGAGCAAATTTTCAAGGGACTTATGTCCGCCCTCCTGATGCAGATGATCTAAGTCATATAACTCAACAGCCCGGAGAGTCAGCGCGCAAATTCTGGAACAGGTTCCTTACCAAAAAGAACCAAATAGTCGACTGTCCGGACGCGGAAGCCTTAGCAGCTTTTAAACACAATGTCTGTGACGAATGGCTCGCCAGACACCTCGGCCAAGAGAAGCCGAGGACAATGGCCGCGCTAACGAGCCTCATGACCCGCTTTTGCGTGGGGGAGGACAGCTGGCTAGCAAGATGCAGCACTAGCGACCCGAGTACATCCGAGATCAGAGATGGAAATGGAAAATCACGGCGCAGAAAGGATCAGTGCCGGAATAAAGAAAAAAGCCAAAAGAATACGGCGGTCAACACCGGATTCAAAAGCTCGCGGCCAAACAATAAAACACTGCCTCTTAAGGACAAAAGTGATGAGCTATCCAACTTAAACAAAATTTTGGATCGGATATGTCAAATCCACAGTACCTCCGGAAGACCTGCGAACCACACCCACCGAGATTGTTGGGTTTTTAAACAGTCCGGCCGACTCAACGCCGAACACAAGGGGCTCGACGCGCCAAGCGAGGATGATGATGAACCCCACTAGCAGAGCACTGGAAAACAAAAGACTTTCCCACAAGAAGTCAAAACAGTAAACTCACTTCATGTGATATTACGGAAAAATAATGCGGCACCCGCTAAAATAAGTACTGCACGGTCCACCCCAGCGGAACCTCGAAGTTGGATGTCAAAACCAATCACTTTCGACCACCTGGATTATTCCAGAAGCATTCGAAATGCAGGATGGACTGCTCTGATATTGGTTCCTATAATAGACGGACTACAATTTACACAAGTCCTGATGGACGGCGGCAGCGATTTAAACCTGCTATATCCAAACACAATCCGCAAGTTGGGGATAGACCCTACTAAAATTCGACATAGCCGCACTTCCTTTAAAGTGCACATGCTCCTTATTACTAGAAGTCGTGTTCGGGTCACCGGACAACTTCCGACGCGAAAAGCTAATCTTTCATGTCGCCCCATTCAAAAGTAGCTATCAAGCACTATTGGGGCGCGAAGCTTTCGTCCGCTTTAACGCAATACCACATTACGCGTCTCTTACACTTAAAATGCCCGGTCCACGTGGCATCATTTCATTAAGAGGGTCATTTAAAGACCCCGGACACGGTTAGACGAGTCCGGCACAAAAAAGCTAGGGGCTCCCTAGCCGCACACCCCTTCACAAGGGGCTGTGCGTATAAGCAACAATGAGCTAATACAGGCTCAGCTTTATTAATTTATTAATATTTTATGCACTTTTCGCACGATTTCTTTTCAAACTAAGTTCCTCTCTTTTTACAGATGAACACCGTGCACACCCGTCCAGGATAACGGCACAACGGAGACACAGGCGCAGACGTGCAGTAGGGACCCGTTGCAAGGATTCTTTTCAGATTAAGACCCTGCGTAAACCTTTTTCACTGTCTCTTGTTGTTATAATCCCCTGGTTTTTCATGATAACCAGAGAGCAGACTGACGTTTTGGCATCGGCCGCGTCAGATGACCTTGCCCGTACCTGGACACTAGGGGCTTAGGGCATTGTTCGGCCCGTTATTATAAAGACCGAACACCTCAGGGAGTGTTCGGCGTCTCGAGTTAGGCCTTATATGCATCAGCTCCGAATCATGTCTTTGGTCAAATGTTGGGTTTGCCCGGCTCCTCTGTTTTGCTGCCTTACGTTCGGTATCATCGGCTAACGCGGCACCAGGAGAACTACTGCGATTGTGCCCCAGTTCGGCTGGGCGAGCACCTCAGTAGAGAAAGCCGAAAACTGACTGTCATGATACAGCGAGAGACTGGTCAACCACTCGATCGACCACCGGAATGTTTAGAATTCCTCCGCTTTGACGAAGGACCGTTTCCCGGTCAGGCACATACGCGCCCCGAACTCGGAGAGCGCGGTGCCCCCAGGGGCTATATCGTAGCCCCACCCTCGAACTCCAATGGCTAAGTGAAAGTGATAAAGCATTATAGTCCGGTTGCCTCGTTTGCTACGCTACCACCTCCTTACCAGGACCGAGACGTCGGGTTAAGTGTGAAAATGCGCTTTTTTTGCGAACACCCCCGCACCTTGTGCGTGGGGGCTGAAGCCGACGACTGCAATCTTTCAGGTTATACACACGTATACATAAACGGCCGCATAGGAGATATTTCAATACTTGAACGCACAAGTTTAAAAAGCTCCTACATCATAAACATTGTTGTACAAAACAAAAACGTTCATTTGAACGTGACATTTTTTGAGCACTGCGACTCTAAGCACCACGCAGAACTTCCCCAAAATAGTGCTTGGCGGGTAATCGGCTCTCGTCCGAACCCGGGGTCGCAACAGCGGTGGCATCCATCTCTGTCCAATGTGTCTTCACACGGGCAAATGCCATCCGTGCGCCCTCTATGCAGGCCGACCGCTTCATCGCCTTGATATGCGGCACCGCCCCAAGAAATTGCTGCAATAAGCCAAAATAGCTCTTTGGCTTGGGCCTATCCGGCCAGACATGAGTCACGATATCCGTCATGGCAAGCCTGGAAAACCTGTTCAGCTCAGCCCACTCGGCCAACCGGTCGGTCAGCGGAAGTGAACGCTCCGGACTATGGAATTGAGACCAAAACAACTCTTCCGTCTTGTGATCCTTCTGGCTTCGGAAGTGCACAACGGCATCCGCCGCACTTGCCGCTAAGTCCATATAAGGATCCTCCGGACCCCACAGCTGGCCAAGTTGAGCATACTTTGGATCCGTAAACCTTCGGCGTAGCAGAAAGGGCTTGCTAGCCATAATGTCTCTGGCTTGGCGCAGCTCCTCCTTGATAGCCCGCATTGCAGAACGGGCATCCTTGGCTTCGGCGATGGCCTTCCCTAGGTCTTCTCGCTCCGTTAGGCGCTCCTTTTCAAGAGCCTCACTGCGGTCGGTAGCATCTTTTAACTTCACGGCCATTTCGGCCATCTCTTCCCTGCTTCGGCAGTGCGCAGCCCTTTCGGCTTCCAACGCCTCGGCCACCCTCGAGGCCGCCGCATCACTCCTTCTGGCTTGCTCCTTGGCTTGAGCAAGTTCGGCCCGAAGGCTCTCCACAGCAGCAGCACCACCTGCGTCAAACACAAATATTATAAGAGATGGGCTTCGGCTCCCTTACTAGGTGACTGCGGAGAAAAAAAACTTACCTTGCGACTCGTCAAGTCGCCTGTTGATTAGCGCGATGTCCGCATCCGCAACGTCGAGCTACCGCTTTAGTTCAGCAACTCCATCAGTCCGGCTGGCCCCCGGATAATCCGCCACCTGCATAGGAACGGCGAAGATTGAAACCTGCGATTTAGATCCTCGGCACCTGTCGCTCTCGACAACCTACCGAGTCTCAGGGGCTACTATCTATACAGGGCGCACTTTATGTGCAAAACTGTCAAAAGGTGTGTCATTTTCACGTACCTCAAACCCCGCCAGCAAACTCCTGACGGCATTATGCAATCCGCTCTCGGCGGACGAAATTCTCCCAATCACCGTACTCATCAATGCACGGTGATCTTCTGAGATGGACGCCCTCTCAAGTAGATCCTTCAGCTCACCTGGCCGAACTCTAGTCAGCGCCGAACTCTTCGGCTTCACCGGGCTCAGGGAAACTCTCCGTGATGACACTTCAGGCTCGTCCGCCCTATCCGACGGCGCAGCAGACGGAGGCGTCTCGCTCTCCACCATCTCCGGACGAAGGTCCCCCGAAGACGAGCTCATCTAAGAAGGTCGGAGATCCGAACTACAAGGTAAAAACCTTCGGTTATCCTCAGAAGTACAAATAGGGATATCTTATCACCGAACTCCCTTCTTTCTACTTACGGCTCGCTGGAGGGCTGATTCTTTAGGGGAGACTGTGTGCACGGGACCTCCCCGGACGCAGGACCCTCCGGTGAAGATTTCTTCCCCCGCTTAGGGGCTTTGGCCTCCGGGTCTCCGGAGGCGGTCCTCTTCTCCCCCTGGAGGGAGGGATTCTCGATCCCCCCTTCTTCAAGCGCCTCCTTGAGTGAGGCGGTAGCTCCCCTATCTTCCCCTTTGCCTTCTTCTGAAGGCGCAACCTCCAACATCCTGACCAGCACGGGATTCGACGCGGTCTCTGGGAGAGGGGGCGGACACCGTATCAGCTTTGCTTGCGCTATCCACTCCTGTCGAAGGGTAATGGGTTAAAAGGCGAATCATAGAAAGACAAACGGACGGTATGTCCGGACTCGGAGCTACTTACTTGTGTATCCGGGCGATTGCAGCTTAGGCCGGCATCCTCGGTCAATTCCGGACATGCCACTCGTGGTCCGAAGAATAATTTGTACATCTCCACGGGTGTTATACCCATGAAGTGTTGAAGAATCCGTGGTCCTTCTGGGTTAAACTCCCGCAGCCGGAGAGGACGGCGCTTGCAGGGCAGGAGATGCCTAATCAGCATGACCTGCATTACCACTACCAGATCGATCTCCCTCACTTGGAGGTCTCGAATTCGGCCCTGCAGTAGGGGCACGTCCTTTGGCGGCCCCCAGTTGAGCCCTTGGTTGACCCACGACATCAACCGTCGTGGAGGTCCCGAGCGGAATAAGGGCGGCGGCTTCTGCCTGCTGCCCTTCGGAGCGGTGACATAGAACCACTCCCGCTGCCACAAGCCGAGCTCCTCTTGGAAGGAGCCCTCGGGCCACGGGGCATCGGCCCTCTTGCTTACGGCCGCTCCGCCGCACTCTGCTTGACGCCCCCCGATCATCTTCGGCTCCACGTTGAAGGTCTTCAGCCACAGGCCGAAGTGGGGGGTGACGCGGAGGAAGGCTTCGCAGACGACAATAAATGCGGAAATATGGAGGATGGACTCTGGAGCCAAGTCATGAAAATCCAACCCATAGTAGAACATGAGCCCTCTCACAAAAGGATCCGTCGGGAAGCCTAAACCCCGACGGAGGTGGGATACAAAGACGACATACTCGCCGGGCTCAGGGGTGGGGATGGCCTGCCCTTCGGCGGGCAACCTGTGCGAAATCTAGGAAGACAGGTACTTGGCCTCTCGCAGCTTTAGCACGTCCTCCTCCGTGACGGAGGAGGGCATCCACCGGCCCTGAAGGTCGGAGCCGGACATTGTTGAAGGTCCGAAGCGCTCGAATCTGGGGCTCTGGTTGTTTGAACTTGGAGCAAGGAGAAGATTCGACGGGAGATTGAAGAAAAGAAACGAGCCTTGGTCCCGTTATTAAGAGGGAGAATACCAAGAGCCGTCTCCGTGACCGTTCGGGACTCGCCTTCGATAGAGGGGGCGTGGCGACGGGCGCGGTTGGGTTACCCACGTCCATATTGATGAGAATCCCGGAATAAGGGGAACACGATCTCTGCTTCGACAAGGCGTGCCAAGGAAACCGCTTCGCTAAACGCGCTGAGGTGGTATAATAAAAAACGATTCAAGTAAAGGCTTGGTAGTGGCGTGACGTCATACCACGAAATACGTCAGCAGATTGAACTTGTGTACATATTATTCTCTCTATGGTGGAATGTGGAATTTATTTTGCAGAGTCGGACACTATCCTGGTGTTCACAATCTTCTATGGATTATTTGGAGGAGGAACCCGCCTTGCAATGCCGAACATTATGCGCGCCGGACTCATCGTCATTGAAGCCAGGTTCAGGGGCTACTGAGGGAGTCCTGGACTAGGGGGTGTCCGGACAGCCGGACTATCATCGTCCGCCGGACTCCAAGACTATGAAGATACAAGATTGAAGACTTCGTCCCGTGTCCGGATGGGACTTTCCTTGGCGTGGAAGGCAAGCTTGGCGATACGGATATGTAGATCTCCTACCATTGTAACCGACTCTGTGTAACCCTAGCCCTCTCCGGTGTCTATATAAACCGGAGGGTTTTAGTCCGTAGGACAACAACCATTACAACAATCATACCATAGGCTAGCTTCTAGGGTTTAGCCTCCTTGATCTCGTGGTAGATCCACTCTTGTACTACCCATATCATCAATATCAATCAAGCAGGAGTAGGGCTTTACCTCCATCGAGAGGGCCCGAACCTGGGTAAAAACATCACGTCCCTTGTCTCCTGTTACCATCCGCCTAGACGCACAGTTCCGGACCCCCTACCCGAGATTCGCCAGTTTTGACACCGACAGGGACCTTACGGTTGAACACCGCAAACTGAAGCTCGCACCACATGATATGTGAGACATCAAGTGGTTGCGACTGAGCCTGACGCGCCTCCTCACAAAGAAGCATCATATCCACAAGATAGGCATGCACTTGTCCTTTTCACCAATGCGCGGGAAGAGGGAGTTGCAGAAGATCCGATGTATGATATCAAGGAAGGAGTTCAGCACCCACACCTTGTTCTTACTAGGAAGAGTCTTCTCGACAAAGAAGGGCTGAAGCTTGTTCTTGTTAGCTGACTCAGGGTTGGCATGAGGGCGAACACCAACGGGCGTGTCAAGCCCCGAATCAGGAACCTGGAGCAAATCCATAAATTCCTTCCACTTAGCAGTCATCTATTGACCATTGGTCATCCATCTCATGGTCCTTGCCTCATCAGAATGGAAGTGGACCGAAGCAAAGAACTGAGCCACAATGTCTGGGTCAAAGTCCAGGTGAAAGGTAAGCATGTGCTCAATGCCAAATTGCTCCAGCAAGTCCAAGGCCTCACCAAAAAAGTCACGGTGCTTATCCTGCCTCATGTGATTCATGTCAATCCAATGCATGTCCACGTAGATGTTCTACTTGGCCTTGATCACATCCAGATAGATAAGGTTCTGCTGCTTGGTCCAGAACAGATAATTCCCTCTGAAGTTGGCACGGGGATTCACATAGGGTTTGATCTTCCTTCGAAAGATAAACTCAGCCAGGGGTATCTCTTCCATGCCCATGGTGGGCTCCCTTAGCTTGGTGGCGGTGTGCTTGGTTCTGAGTTGGGAGGCATTGGACCCATCTGGAGCTTCATCTTGGTTGCGCAGGCGCTTCGAGCCCGTGTCTCCGCCGGGATTCGAGCGACGAACATTGGAACCGGAGCCACCACCTATGACACACAACACAAAAACGCAAGAAAAGCGAGAAGGATCAATGCAAATACCAGGGCCAAAGCCAAAAGAAACAAGCAAGTACGAGATTTGGAAGGATAAAACAGCATGATTTGCACATCTACAGTAGTACCGGACGGGCACACGGATGTAAAAAATTACATCCGCTCCAGCCGCGGTAGTACCGTGCAGGAGTGGCACGGTAGTACCAAGCCTAGAGCGGAAGTAATTTTTTACTTCCGCGCCCCGAGCGGTAGTACCGTTCCAAGGGAGCGGTAGTACCGCGCGAGGCAGATCACGTGCGAGGATGCGGTAGTACCGCTCCGGGAGGAGCGGTAGTACCGCACGGTTTCAAACGCGCGGATCTGGATCGAGGAACAACCACAAAACTAGATCGGTACTACCGTTGATCAAACTAAACTGTTGAGTCATTCCAAATAGCATGCTTGCTGCATTACCACTCGCCTACAATTCCCTCTTGCACAGATTTGGCTAAAAATCACATGAACTACACATGCACCTCCCCAAGACCTAGAAGCACAAGAACGGAACAAAAAGAGAAGAACTTGGGGAAATACCGAGGTCCATGGCAAGAGGACGAGGTGGGGAATGATCCCACCGGACGAAATGCGAGGAAAGCGGCCGGAGACGGAGATCCGACGAGGTCCGCCGGCACCGTTCTTGGGCAGGAAAGAGAGAGACGGGGTGGGGAAAAGAGATGAATGGGTATGGGGAGTTGGAATTCCCCCTTCCCCGCTCTTAACCCCCACCCGCTCGCGACGGCGCGGTAGTACCGCGGGTCATTACGGTAGTACCGCCCGGGCGGAAGTACCGCTCACTAGGTGGTATTACCGCTCTTCCAGTGGCAGTAGAAAATTACTGCCGTGATGGAAGCGGTAGTACCGTGTGCCTAGGATGCACCTGTGCACGCACAGAGCAATCCACTCATGCGGTAGTATCGTGGCTTGCCACGGTAGTACCGTACCCCCAAAAGAGTGCAAGTTTGGCAAAATAGAGGGAAATGGCCTTTGCAATGCAACCTTCAAGACACCTAACACACCAAGAGGCGAGCATAAGAGACAACACAAACACGGCACAAAGAGAAGGCAAAAGACAACACAGACCAAAACACGAAACAAGACTCTCTGGAAGATAGGGCGGTGGCCGGAGCCACCTATGTATGAGTCAATTGGTACGGCATCGCGAAGAATTATCCTTGCGCCTATGACCAAAACTCGTCTTTGAAGCACAAGTGCCATAAAAATGGCTAATGTGAAAGAGTTGATCAATTTATGCATAATGGGGGGAGGGAGAGTTCATTGAGAGAACAACACTCCCCCTATGTCCATGCCTACACCTAAACAAGATATCACGTCGAGTATGGTGGGGTGTGCAAGGGTTCAAGCTACATTGCTCGAATCAATGATATTTAGCTCATGCCTTAACTCGCCAAATCTTGCTTCATCCAAGGGCTTTGTGAACACTCAACATGATATCTGGTCTAGATGCACAAAGGTAAAGTAGGGAGCCAATAATGGAGCGATATACCTTTTTATCCATCGCTTTACCATTGGGATCTATGTCAAGTTGGCATTTGACGGGCATTGGAGTAGACGCTGGCTTGACATCACTTAGCTTGAATCTCTTGAGCATGTCTTGAGTGTATTTGGCTTGGTTGATGAAGGTTCCTTCTCTTCTTTGCTTGATTTCGAATCCAAGAAAGAACTTCAACTCTCCCATCATAGACATCTTGAAATTTGAGGTCATGAGAGCGGCAAATTCCTCATTGAAAGCTTTGTTAGGGGAACCAAAGATAATGTCATCAACATAAAGTTGGGAGACAAACAACTCCCCTTTGACATTCTTAGTAAAAAGATTGGGGTCGATTTTCCCAATTTTGAACCCACGATCTTGCAACAATAATAAGATGCTCATACCACGCACGTGGGGCTTGTTTAAGGCCATAGAGTGCCTTGTTGAGTTGGTACACATGATCGGGGAAATAGGGATCCTCGAACCCCGGGGGTTGTTTGACATACACCAACTCATTAATAGGACCATTAAGAAAAGCACTCTTCACATCCATTTGTTGCAACTTGAAATTATGATGAGAAGCATAAGCAATCAACAAACGAATAGATTCAAGGCGAGCAACGGGAGCAAAGGTTTCACCATAGTCGATACCCTCGACTTGGGAGTAGCCTTGTGCCACCAAACGAGCCTTGTTGCGAACAATGATTCCATGAGCATCTTGCTTGTTCTTGAATATCCACTTGGTTCCAATGACATTATGATTCCCCATTGGCCTTGGCACTAATTTCCACACTTGTTTGTGCTCGAAGTTGTTGAGTTCTTCATGCATGGCATTGAGCCAATCCGGATCCTCGAGCGCCTCATAGACCTTTTGGGGTTCGACACAAGAAACAAATGTGTGATGTTCACAATAGTTTGCTAACTGTCTACGAGTGCTTACCCCCTTTCTTAGGCTTCCAACCACATTCTCCATGAGATGACCTTTGGTTGTGAGCTTGGAAGTGATCTTCGCGACACGACGCTCTAATTCCTCCTCGGGTGTGAAAAGAGGAGCGAAAAGTTGATCATCTTGAGCGCCGTCTTGATCTTGTTCTTGATTTTGAACTTTCTTGAAAGGGAGAACTCGACCTTGGGAATCACTTGGTGGCTCACCACCATCTTGAGGTTGATCTTGCCCTTGATCTTGTTCACGTGGTTGAGGGCCTTCACTTTGTTCTTAGAAAGCATGTGGGTCTTGGGTTGGTGATGGCTCCACTTGAGTGGAGCATTGTCCTTCTCCTTCGGCCACAAGGGATTCCTAAATGGGTAGGATATGACCAACACCCATTCTTCTTATGGCTTGGGGAGAAATTTCATCACCTACATCACAAGTACCACTTTGCTCCACTTGGGAGCCGTTATTCTCATCAAACTCCACGTTACACGTCTCCTCAATGAGTCTCGTGGACTTGTTAAGGACACAGTAAGCATGAGAGTTTGTAGCATAACCAACAAATATGCCCTCATGAGCTCTAGCCTCAAATTTAGACAAACAAACACCTTTCTTGAGAATGAAACACTTACACCCGAACACCCGGAAGTACTTGAGGTTGGGCTTGTTGCCGTTGAGTATTTCATATGGAGTCTTGTTCAAGACTTTGCGAAGATAGAGCCGATTGGATGCATGACACGCGGTGTTGATGGCTTTGGCCCAAAAGTTGTAAGGAGACTTGAACTCCACCATCATGGTCCTTGCCGCATCCATCAACGTCCGATTCTTCCTCTCCGCAACACCATTTTGTTGAGGGGTGTATGGAGCGGAATATTGATGCTTGATTCCCTCATCACTAAGAAACTCATCCAAGGTGTAGTTCTTGAACTCGGTGCCATTGTCACTTCTTATTGTCAAGATCTTTGCATTGTGTTGACGCTGAGCTTCATTTGCAAAGTCGATGATAGTTTGTTGTGTTTCACTCTTCCTCTTGAAGAAATATACCCAAGTGTACCTTGAGTAATCATCGACAATCACCAAGCAATACTTTCTACCCCCAAGACTATCAAAGTATGGAGGCCCAAAGAGATCCATGTGAAGGAGCTCTAAGGGTCTCTTTGAGTAGATGATAGTCATGGGAGGGTGAGCCTTCTCATGTAACTTTCCTTCAATACAAGCACTGGAAGCATGATCTTTGGAAAAACTAACATTTGTTAGTCCACGGACATGGTCCCCCTTGAGAAGACTTTGCAAAGATCTCATATTGACGTGGGCTAAACGGCGATGCCAAAGCCACCCCACATCAACTTTAGCCATTAGGCATGTCGCGGTCTTAGTGGGTCGCTCCGAAAAGTTAATCACATAAAGACCGTTCTCGACATGCCCAACAAAGGCTACTTTAAGAGTCTTGCTCCACAAGTGGGCCACGGTATCAATATCAAAGAATGTGGCAAAGCCCATGAGTGCAAGTTGACAAACGGAAAGTAGATTGTATGCAAGGGACTCAACAACCATGACTTTGTTGATCGTGAGATCATGAGAAATGACAAACTTGCCAAGACCCAATACCTTAGAAGATGAGGCATCACCCCACTCGACGTTGGTGGGCATAGATGGGATCTTGTGCACGTCCACCACCAAGTCCTTGCTTCCGGTCATATGATTTGTGGCTCCACTATCGAGCAACCATGATCCCCCACCGGAAGCAAACACCTACAAGAGATCAATGCTTGGTTTTAGGTACCCATTTTGTAATGGGTCCTTTGATGTTAGTAACAAGGGTCTTAGGAACCCAAATAGACCAATCAATGTACTCATAAGGAGAACCAACAAATTTAGCATAAACATGCCCATCATTAGGACGGCACAACACATAAGAAGGGTTAAAGTCGCCGGCTTTGTTGGGAGGGATGGCATTGCCCTTTCTGACATCACCACCCTTCACATTGTTTTTCTTCTCCTTTGGAGCACCCTCTCCCTCCTTCACAAAAGTTTGATTGAGAGGAGGAGGTCGTTTCATCTTGTCATTCTTCTTCTTGTTCTTGGACTTGGGTGCGAACCCAACTCCCTCCTTGGCCACAACTTCCTTTTGATTTCTCAAAAGGTCATTGAGATTCTTCTCACCTTGTATGCACGACACAAGGCCTTTCTCAAGTTGCTCCTTCAACTTGGAATTCTCCTCCACAAGATGCACATGCTCACAACACGAGTTAGTAGCATTTGCATTATCAATTAATACCATATGAGGAAAAGTAGCTTTCTCCTTGGTTAGCTTCACTTGGAGTTGATCATGAGACTCCTTGAGGCTAGCATGAGCACCCTTCAAGACCTTGTTAGCCTTGTCAAGTATATCAAACTCGTCCTTGAGTCTAGCATGGTCAACCCCAAGTTTAGCCTTCTCGGAATTTAGCACACGAGATACAACAAGAGCATGATCAAGATCTTTCTTTAATTTAGCATGGTCATCGTTATGTGACTCCTCAAGAGCCAAACGATGAACGCGCTATTTCTCAAGAGCATTAGAGAGATCTGATATCTCTTCGGCATAGTCACGACTATGACCTTCCATCTTAGAGATGGTTTCTTCATGAGCCCAGATCATGTCATTGGCTTCACCAAGTTGTTCCAAGAGAGCAATGAAGTGCTTCTTGGACTTGCCCTTGAGCTTACTCATAAAAGACTCAAATTCATTTCCTTCCTCATTAGACCCCTCACTTTCATCAATGCAATCCATCAAGGAGGGATTAGTAATGATGGTGGTTTTGATATTGGGGGTTACCTTGTTAGTGGCTTTAGCCATGAGGCACTTGGCGGTGATGTTCTCGTTGGATGAATCGAAGAGAGACACCCGTGGAGTAGTGGCAATGGCAACGGAGGCCATGGCCATGGCTTCACTATCTTCATCTTCATAATCATCCTCATTGTATTCTTCTTGAGGCACCAACCCCTTGCTCGGAGTATTCTTGGTGAAGTTGTTCTTGTTGGGGAAGGACTTGGCTTTGTCTTTTCGGATGAGCTTGCCACCATTGTCTTCCCGCTTCTCGTAAGGGAACTCCGCAACAAAATGGCTCACATTACCACAATTGTAGCATGTTCTCACACGTTGCTTGCCCTTCAAGCCACTTGAGTTATTCTTGTTGAAGTTGGGCCTTGTGTTCTTCTTGCTCCAAAATTTCCTTGAAGCAAGAGACATGTGCTCATGGTAATCATATTTCGTATCTTTGGGGTTGCTCTCCTCATCTTCCTCTTCCTCCTCTTCTTCCACACTAACATTGGCCTTCAAGGCAAGGTTGGGCTTCTTTGCTCTTTGAGAATGCAACACCGCATTGTTGGCGGTCTTGTCCAAGATCCTTATTGCCACAAACTCATCCAACACTTCACTTGAGGACAAGGTGTGGAAGTCCGGCCTTTGACGGATGATGGAGGACATGGCCTTGCGGTAAGGCATCATGGCCTTGAAGAACTTCCGCTTGATCCAATTGCCATCCGTATCCTTGCTCTCATGATCTCAGAGTGAGACCGCGAGAGTAGTTATCTCTGGTAAATCTCATGAGGTTCTACATCTTCATGCATTGCAAACTCATCGACTTCATCTTGCACCACTTCATAGTTGGAGCATTGAATGCTTGCACTTCCCTTGTAAAGGGAAACAACATGGTGCCATGCTTCCTTGGCCACGGTGAAGGGTCGAAGGTGTGCAATGTCTTCGGGTGGAATTGCATCTTAGATGATGAAGAGAGCATTCTCATTGAGTTGATTATCTGCGGCTTCTCTAGGGGTGAAGTTGCTTCGATCATGCAGATAGAAACCTTCCTCAATGATTCTCCAAAGGTTAGTATTAACATGGTTTAAATGATGTTTAAAGCGATAACCCAAGAGTCAAAATCCTCATTCTTCACAATCTTGGGAGGAGAATCCGCATGATTTAAATGAGTGGAGGGAACCGGTCCTCCATAAGTAAGAGGTGGTTCAACATGAGAATAGATGCCATTTCCACTTTTACCACTAGGCAAAGGAACCTTTTCACTAGAGGCTTCCCCCTTATCGGAGTTGGCATCTGCCACCTTGTTAGTGGGAGCAACCACTTCCAAAGGTGCGGTGGATAATTTAAGACCATCAAGGAACTCTTTGAACATGCCTTTGACCTCGGTCGTCATGGAGGTTTTCAATGTGTCCAAAGCCACATTGAATTCCTCACATGAGACCGGGGATCCCCCATCGGCCATAGACGGAGAAGGATTCACACCGAGGTGCTCCTTCTCACCGTCTATAGTGTCAACCATACTCTTAGGACGGTAAAGCCCTTAATAAAGAGACGAGGCTCTGATACCAATTGAAAGGATTGATATAGTTGACTAGAGGGGGGTGAATAGGCAACTAACAATTTTTAGCTTTTCTTTACCAAATTAAACTTTGCATCAAAGTAGGTTTGCTAGATATGCAACTAGGTGAACAACCTATATGATGCAAAAACAATAAGCACACAAGCAAGCAAAGGATATAACACAATATAACTTGCACAAGTAAAGGTAAGAGATAACCAAGAGTGGAACCGATGGAGACAAGTATGTGTTACTAAAGTTCCTTCCCTTTAAAGGGAAGTACGTCTCTGTTGGAGCAGTGTGGAGGCACAATGCTCCCCAAGAAGCCACTAGGGCCACCGTATTCTCCTCACGCCCTCACACAATGCGAGATGCCGTGATTCCACTATTGGTGCCCTTGGAGGCGGCGACCGAACCTTTACAAACAAGGTTGGGGCAATCTCCACAACTTAATTGGCGGCTCCCAATGACACCATGATGCTTCACCACAATGGACTATGGCTCCACGGTGACCTCAACCGTCTAGGGTGCTCAAACACCCAAGAGTAACAAGATCCGCAAGGGATTAGTGGGGGGAATCAAATTTCTCTTGGTGGAAGTGTAGATCGAGGCCTTCTCAACCAATCCCTAAAGAATCAACAAGTTTGATTGGCTAGGGAGAGAGATCAGGAGAAAATGGAGCTTAGAGCATCAATGGAGCTTAGGGGTGGAAGAGGTGGTCAACTCGAAGAAGAAAACACCCCTTTTATAGTGGAAGAACAAGTCCAACCGTTATCCACCAACTCAGACAGCGACACGCGGTACTACCGCATCATACAAGCGGTACTACCGCACGGGCCTGTGGTACTACCGCGGCGGACCGCGGTACTACCGCTGGCACGGCAGGGGCCAGGACTAGACCTGATGTGCTAAGACAGGGAGCGGTAGAACCGCTGGCGCGATACTACCGCAAGGCAGGGATGGTCAAGGCTGATAAGGCACGGACATAAAAAATTACATCCGTGACTACTATCGGTGAGTTTAGGTCCATGCAAAAATCCGACATGGTACTACCGCAAGCCTGGCGCGGTATTACCATGTAGGGCGCGGATGTAAAAAATTACATCCGCCCCTACTTCCGCTCATGCTGATGTGCCTGGCCAGAGCTCACGGTACTATAGCGCCCAAGGCGCGGTACTACCACGTAGGGCACGGATGTAAAAATTACATCCGCCCCTACTACCACTCAGGCAGCAGCGCCTGTACTGAGGCCATGGTACTACCGCTCCCAAGGAGCGATACTACCATGGGCACTCACGGTACTACCGTGCTAGATGCCGGTACTACCGCAAGGGCATGCGGTAGTACCGCTCTGGGGAGCAGTACTACCGCCTGCCTCAGTACAGCAACATTAGGAGTCCTTCATTTTGCTTAGACATGGAAAGACGGAGGATGCTATAAAGAGCCAAAGGAAAGGTGGTGCAAAACGAACAGACGTGTACGTGAGATTCCACCCAAACCTTTCCAACGCGGACCCCCTCTTAATAGTACGGCTGTCCTACAACTCAGATCCACCGAAAAGAAACGTAGAGAAACACCGTCTTCAATAGCCTTTGAGGGGCACCAAATTGTCTTGTTTTTAGACATGATATATCTGAAATGCTCAATGCACACGATTAGACCACAAAAGCATTGTCATCAATCACCAAAACGACTAAGGGATAAATATGCCCTTACACTGATGAAGTAAATATGCCCTAAAGGCAATAATAAAGTTGTTATTTTTATTTCCTTATATCATGATTAAATGTTTATTATTCATGCTAGAATTGTATTAACCGGAAACTTAGTACATGTGTGAATACATAGACAAAACATAGTGTCCCTAGTATGCCTCTACTTGACTAGCTCGCTAAACAAAGATGGTTATGTTTCCTAACCATAGACATGTGTTGTCATTTGATGAACGGGATCACATCATTAGGAGAATGATGTTATGGACAAGACCCATCTGTTAGCTTAGCATTATGATCGTTACAGTTTTAGTGCTACTGCTTTCTTCATGACTTGTACATGTTCCTCTGACTATGAGATTGTGCAACTCCCGAATATCGGAGGAACACCTTGTGTGCTATCAAACGTCACAACATACATGGGTGATTATAAAGATGCTCTACAGGTGTCTCCGAAGGTGTTTGTTGGGTTGGCATAGATCAAGATTAGGATTTGTCACTCCATGTATCAGAGAGGTATCTCTGGGCCCACTCGGTAATGCTCATCTCTATAAGCCTTGCAAGCAATGTGACTAATGAGTTAGTTGTGGGATGAAGCATTACGTAACGAGTAAAGAGACTTGCCGATAACAAGATTGAACTAGGTATGATGATACCGATGATTGAATCTGGGGCAAGTAACATACCTATGACAAAGGGAACAACATATGTTGTTGTGCGGTTTGACCGACAAAGATCTCCATAGAATATGTCGGAGCCAATATGAGCATCCGGGTTCCGCTATTGGTTATTGATCGGAGATGTGTCTCGATCATGTCTACATAGTTCTCGAACCCGTTGGGTCCGCACACTTAATGTTCGATGAGGATTCGTATTATGAGTTATGTGATTTGATTTCCGAAGTTTTTTCGGAGTCTCGGATAAGTTCACGGACATGACGAGGAGTCTCGAAATGGTTGAGAGATAAAGATTGATATATTGGAAGGTTTTGTTCGGACACCGGAAAGGTTTCGGATAGGTTCGGACATTTTCTGGAGTACCGTGAGGTTACCGGACCCCCCCCCCCCCGGAGAGTATTGGGACTTCATGGGCTTTAGTGGGAAGAGGAGGCCGGCGGCCAGGAGGGGGGCCTCCTAGCCAAACCGAATTGGACTAGGGGAGGGGGCGCGGCCCCCACCTTTCCTTCTCCCTCTCTCTTTCCCTTTCCCCTTCTCCTACTCCGAATAGGGAAGGGGACTCCTACTAGGACTGGGAGTCCTAGTAGGACTCCCCCCTTTTGGCGCACCCCTCTAGGCCGGCCGCCTCCTCCCTCCCTCCTTTATATATGGGGGCAGGGGGCACCCCAAAGCACAACAGACAATCTCTTAGCCGTGTGCGGTGCCCTCCTCAACAGTTTAACACCTTGGTCATATTGTCGTAGTGCTTAGGTGAAGCCCTGCGCCGGTAACTTCATCATCACCATCGCCACACCGTCGTGTTGACGGAACTCTCCCTCGTCTTCAACTGGATCAAGAGCACGAGGGACGTCATCGTGTTGAATGTGTGCTGAACACGGAGGTGTCGTACGTTCGGTACTTGGATCGTGAAGACGTTCGAGTACATCAACCGCGTTATTAAACGCTTTCGCTTTCGGTCTATGAGGGTACGTGGACACACTCTCATGTCTCATTGCTATACATCTCCTAGATAGATCTTGCGTGATCGTAGGAAACTTTTGAATTACTACATTCCCCAATAGCCAAAGCATTCAAGAAGGTATTCCGGCAGGATCACAAGGCACCATTGTTCAAGGATCTTAGTCTCGCGGATGAAGCCATTATAGATGGTGGCAAATGTATATCTCTTGGAGGTAGGCCAAGTTCTCATCGTGATTTGGAAGATGGAAAGAACGGGATATATCTCGGTTGTGAGTTTGAATCGTTCTTGGAATTGAAGATGTGGCTCGACAACTACTCGGTTATGCATTATCATCCACATAGAGTGGCCAACTCGGACGTCAATGTGCATTACACGGTTAAATGTAAAGTGCCAAGATGTCCATGGATTGTGCGTGCAAGGCCATGGAAAGGAGGTCCCACTTGGCGCATAGTGAGTTGTGTACCAAGTCACATGTGCTGACACAAAGAATGCGGATGGCAAGTTTGTGTCCCTAGAACACATACAACTCACGTACGAGTTCATCGCTTACAGGTTTTCCAACCAAATATCCACACTTCCAACAATGAGCAATAAGAGTGTCATTGACCTTTTGAAATCCATCTTTCATTACAAGGTCAAGTACAGCAAGGCATGGAAGACTAAGCAAGCCGCATTCAATACGGTGTATGACAATTGGGAGGAAGCATACAACCGACTCCCTAGGTTGTTGTTAGCTATGGCCACCACAAACCCAGGCATGGTTCACGTGGTCGAGCCTCATGGGCACCAAACATTTATTCACAATGGGAGGACCGTCCGAGTATTTGTCGTGCATTTTGGGCTTTTGAGAAATGTGTGAGGGTTTTTGAGCATTGTCAGCCCGTCATCGCCATTGACGGCACGTTCTTGACCGGACAATACAAGGGCACTATATTGGTACGTGAGATTGACATCGTTCGTCATCTCAGATACCACATCCCACTTGTAAGCCCATCCCACTTGTAAGCCCAAGTGGGGCGCCGTAATTCGTCATCTTCATCCCAAGGATTAAACTTGACGCTCTTCGGGCGTCCAACAGGCAGACACTCCCAGCTCCATACAAAAAATAGAAGCAGATTACCACCAATGCATGCACTATCTGTGATCCTGCAACATGCATCGTCCAGCTGCATATCAAAGAAAACAATGTTAACTTGACAACAAGGTTGCATTGCTAATGAAGAAATGAATTGATAACAAAACAAACCAACTACCTGTCGGTACAAGTAGGCAAGAGTCGCTGAACCCCAGCTCCATCTGCTATGGAGCGTGCTTGCCTGTGGCGTCAGGAAACAAAGTCCTCGAGACAACGCACCACATATAGACATGAGCATGTGTCTGGATCACATCATTAGTGGCATCCGCAGGGCAATGCGCAAAGTTTGCTTGAATCCACATGAAAGCAGCTCCGACTACTTTCCTTTCCTTCTTCTTCTTCTCTTCTCCCTCCTCTACATCAGCCTCAGCCTCAGTAGGAGCCATACCGATAAGAGCAGTCATCTGCTGGCGCCACCCATCAGAATCGGTGCTCATACAGAGAGGCCTTTCGTCGATAGGAATACCGGTGATCAAGGAGACATCCTGGAGCGTCATGGTCATCTCCCCAATTCGAAGATGGAAACTGTGCGTGTCCGCCTCCACCAATCAGCAAGAGAGGACACCAGTGGAGCGTTGAGGTTCGGCGTGGACCGGCTGACCAACTGAATCCATGGGAGGAGTCCTGCCTGCTGGATGTAGGGTGTGTACCACTCATCGTAGGGCATGGCAGGACCAGAGACCCCGTGATACCGAATCTTCAGAGGTTCAAGCTTCTGCAAAAAACAAGTAATGACAAATCTTAGGGCATGTCAATTTCAACTAAAGGCAAATTTGCAAAATATTTAGATTACTCATTATTACCATCCCCTTCTGGCGCATCATGTAGGCCCGGTGTCGTGTGTCGTAGGCATCGTCCAGAAGGCAAACCATCCTTACAAAGTTCAAACAATAAACATATATGAGTTCATCTCAAATATCGGTATACACTAAACATCTCATATGTGTTCATCTAAACATCTCATATGTATTCATCTACAAGAATCTCAACATCTCCTTCTCACACAATGAATAAATGATTTACAATACTCATTTGAAAAATTCTCATATATATCTCCTATGTCATATGTGTTCATCTCAACATCTCATATTTCAGATAAACTCAATATATATATATATATATATATATATATATATATATATATATATATATATATACTCAACATCTCATATATAGCTACAAAACTCAACATCTCATAATTATCTACAAAACTAGGCATCTCATATATATCTAAAAAATAAACAATCTAGGGTTTCACTAACAAGAATCATATATTGTGAACTAATGAAACAATACTAGGGTAGTACCACTATGACTACACATCCTAAATCACAACACCCAATCTTGCACAAATAAAGATTCAAACCAAGCAAATCAAGGGTTCCACCCAATCTTGAACAAATCTCTAAAATGGCAACGAATTTACGGAGGAAAAAAAGGGAACGGAGGAGTTTACCTAATAGGAAGGATTAGAGATCGAATCGACGGTTTAAATCTCCAGATCTGAGAGGGGTGTGTGTGTGGGGGGGGGGGGATCGAAGTTGGCGCCGCCACTGCTCTTTGTTCATAGAGAGCAACTGCCTAGGAGAGGGAAGAACTGCCTGGAGAGGGCTAGGCCCGATGCGGCTTAAGTCAATGTACAATGGTTATGTGTTAGGCGCTGCACATTGCACAGCTGGCTATGGGGCCGCGCTTGGCCCCGGGCTGCCACGCTGGCCGGGCGTGCGGCGCCTAAGACGCTGCATAGTGTAGTGCAGCGCCCTGCTGTCAGGCGCCACACAAAAACGGTCAGTTTGTGAATTTTTTCCAAACACAGTTCGGATCGTGAATTGATTTCGCCAACAGGTCAAATATGTGTTTTTTGCGGGACACGCATACTTATACATATTCTCTCTTGACAATTTTTTGATAAATTTCCATCGACCAGAGTATAATTGCTAAAGGTGAAAAACAGACTAGGTAAATAACAGCTTTCAACATATTTGAGTGAACACATACGCATTCTTGGAAGATATTTCCATGGAAGTCGAGCTTTCGTCTCGTGCCTTCTGGGCAAGGTGGTGAACGAATGGATCAAGGATGTGGTGGGTGAAGAACTGAAGATAGGCGAGCCATATTTTTGGATGTTTCAGTTTTCCCCAGCAATTCATGCATGCGTTTATCTATTTTTTTAATACATTTTTTGCAAGAATAAACCGACTACTTCCTGGGTAAGACAGGCTTTTATGAGGTGTCGGGTGGAGTGTGGATCAGATCAAGACACTAAGCAGGGAATTTATGCTGGCCGTACAAAGGTAACAGAGGTAGGCCTTGAATTTTCGCTGAATTTATTCACTATACTACCACTAGAATTGTACGCATAAACTGCACGTGTTGATCAGGGAAGAGTTTTGAGTATCTCTCAAGCCTTCATGGAATGGACGGGCCAATGACCGCCAGTAACATGGCCACATGGGCACCAGCTTTCACCTACGGCAGTTAGGAAATCAATCCACGTACCAGCATATCTGCATCTGCTAAAGCTTAGGTTTGAATCCAAGGAATTATTTTTAGTCTGACTAAAAATAGTCTCTTTTAGAGGCTAAAGTTCCAAGCACCCCTGACTAAAGAGAGGCTAGGACTAGTCTTGAGGCTAAAATTTTTTAGTCATAGAAAACTTTCTAAAACATGTATTAGCTCTCTCTCTCTCCTCTTTTAATTCCTCTCCTTTAACACATCCGAGTTCTGGATTGGAGGGTTTGGAGGATAATAAATGTTCAATAACTTAATTTTAGTCTCTTTAGTATTTGGATCCAAGCATGGGTGAGGCTAGCAAGTTTTAGTCCCACTACTTTTAGTCATGGGACTAAAATGTATCCAAGCACCCTCTTAAGCTCCCCTGATGCTCCGGTGTCTTCTCTTTCCAGATAGTACCAGCAGTCTACGAAATTTCATGCGAGAGTAGATTGGGCATCCAAGTTTGAGATCTCAAGATGCCAGATATTTTTGAATTTTTCTAGCATTTTCTGAATTTAATTTTCGTATAAGGGTGAAGCACCCAGGTGGTCTCTTTTTCGCTACTACCTTCTTCCGTGTTTATTGTTCCCCTTCATATTTTGTGCCCAACTTTAACCATAAATTTGACTACCAAATTTTATGTTGTATGCCGCAAAATTTATATTGTTGAATTTGAAAGAGGTTTTCAATGATACTACCTCCGTCATGGTTTATATGTCCCCTTTGTACTTTGTACCAAATTTTGATCAAAGATTTAACTAATAAAATATTAATGTATGTTAACACAAATTATAGCTTTGAATTCATATTTGAACATAGTTTTCAATAATATAATTTTTTATGACATGCATAAACATTTTGTTAGTTCAATTCATGGTTAAAATTTAACACGAAATATAATAAGGACCAATAAACCAAGACGGAGGTAGTACCACTTTTAGGGTGTATATATAACTTATTTTCTACTCCCTCTGTCCCAAAATATAAGAACATTTTTAACACTATACTAGTATCAAAAACGTTCTTATATTATGAGACGGAGGGAGTAATAGTTAAATCAAAAGTTAAAGTCTGATAGTACAAACTACAAAAAGGACTAATAAACTGGGACGGAGAAATTATGTACCACCGACAAGATAATGCAACTGAAAATTGAAAGCGCCATGCATCGTCTCATGTAGTAATCGGTGGAGTATCATGCATATCACGTGACTGTATGTATGTATTGTCAGAATTAATTAAGAAGAGGCGCGCAGTGATCGGGTCAGGATAAGGTCACGGCCGGCGGCTGGGTCGTGCCCGGCCGATCGATCGGTGGAGGTGAGGTGTCCATGCGCGAGCCGCCGGTGGCGGCCTGGCAGGCCGCCACCTCAAGCTCAAGCGAGCATGCCGTCACCAGCAGAAGGCTAGTGGCCAGGGAATAGAGATGCACTGAACCTTGGAGCTCGCTACAAACAAAACAGAGTGAGCCGTCACGGTCACGTGCATGCATCTCTCCGAGGACGGAAACAGTCAATGGGCAGCGCTCCGGCACGTGCCGCTTAATCTTAATCCACGCCCGCCTCTGCTCTGCTCTTCCCTCAACTGTGTGGTGGTTCGTTCAGTTCAGTTCAGTTCAACGAGAGGTAACGGAGCAAACGTGAGGGTAAATTGATCAAATCTTCTTATCTTTTTTTAACCATCTTCTTAATCCACGCACTAACTACGTTGGCTCGAATTCGTTCTGGATAGATTGACTGGTCAGAAGCCTCTGGATGCTTCAAAGATGCACCCTGCCATCTCCCTTGATATTCAATCATTCCAGTCGTTTTTGGGAGCTGGCACAGTGGCACTCTTGTGGTTAAGGGTACAGATTCCATAGTGCCTTCACTGTACAAACATGATGGCCCAGAAGAAGTGGTCAAAATATTCCGGCAAAAAAATTAACATGTGCGGCGAGACGCCGGTATTAACACAGCACGGATGATTTAGCCCGCCTATAAATACTTTTCACCGTCTCATGTCCTCTTCACATTAAGCAAAGGGACCAAACACAAGACACACACACACACAAGAAGAAGAAGAAGAAGAAGAAGAAGAAGGAGCACAACACAGGTGGAGCCATGGAGCACTCCTACAGCAGCAGCAGCGGCATCAGCAACTACGGCGGCGCAAAGGAGAAGAGGCCCCCGCTGAAGAGGGGGCAGCTGAAGCGGCAGATCGTCAGGACCATCAGCAACCTCGTGCTGCCAAGGAGCGACGGCATGGCCGCGGAGAAGCGGGCATCGGGTCGCACCAGCTTCGGCACCTACAACTGAACCTCTCCAAGTCCAAACCACATCCATCGTCAGTCAAGTCAAGGCTCTAGACCGGTACAAGAAGAAATGCTTCTACCTACTTGCTGTACATGTTAAGTTCCCTTCTTTCCTTCAGACCTTCCATAGGTTTCCAACTAGCTGAGAGGCCGCTTAATACTAGGGTTTTTGAGTGTTGCTTTGGGTTGTGTTTGTGTAAGAAGGAATAGAGAGGTTATGTAAGTTTCCATATGTGATGTGTATTACTCTGTTATTACAAAGTAGAGAGGCAACGCTCAAGGCTCAAGGCCGACTGACCGTTCTTGCTCAGAGTCTGATTTTCCTTGGAACAACAAAGTTTCCCCGTCGATTTCCACCAAGGAAACCGCCGATGCTCAGACATAGTGCTTGCCTCAACGCAAGACAACGAGACGCAAAACAAGCCTCTCGTGCACTTCTAGCCATTTCATATCCACGTATATCAACATTTCATATTTCAAATAGGATTATGATATTTTCTACAAGCGCTGCCCATTGCATATCACTGATACTCCACAAAGAGAATCGATGGTGCGCGAGGGTACAGAACCTCAAATCAGGCAAGCGATTCATGATTTGCGCTTTACCTGTGAGAAGCTAGAGAGCATGGTTGATCTTGAATTCGCTAGCTCCACAATTTGCTCGAGTGCTACATGAAACATAAATACTCCCTCTGTTCCGAATTACTTGTCTTAGATTTGTCTAGATACGGATGTATCTAGCACTAAAATGAGTCGAGATACATCCGTATCTAGACAAATCCAAGACAAGTAATTCGGAACGGAGGGAGTATAAGTTAGATCAATATTAGGCTACTACTGTTCTACTGTTCTTGTTAGAAATATAACCTGATTCAAAGGAAACTTGGGTTGTTCGCAGTTTTGGAGACACCAATGCGCCGAACACTGATAATGCTTTTGATCTTGCAGTTTGAACCTAAAGTTCAGAGGAAAGGAGCAATAAATTTGTGTGTCTTGGAATCACACATCTTTTTTGTCACGACACAAATGAATACGCACGTCGTGGCATATGAGTTTATTGCGCCTGAGTGAATCTGATATCTTCATCTTTTCAAATGTGAATGTAAAATTGCATTGTGTAATTTGGATAGAACTGACACAAGCCAGACTAACTTGAGAAAAGGATCTCAAACTTGAGTATAGAACTACTAACAGTTCTTCCAGCATATCAGGGTGGCTTGGACAAATTAACCACTGAAGCACTTTAAACTTGGTTTTATTGACTTACTAATTCATCATAACTAATGCTCTATTTTGTTACTTTTAGGCCACTATTCACCATCAATTGTGCTCAGTTTTGAAGTGTTACATATGTTGCTTTTACCTACTGTATTTGCAAAATATAACAGGCTCACTTACCTGGCTGCTAATGTCAGCGCCCGTAGAAGATTTTGCAGTAGTTGCATCTGATTCATTGCTACCATCTCCATAACAAAAGAAGAGGATTTAAAGGTGAGCAAGGAAAACTAATCGACACATTCAAACACGAAAAAGCAGATATGATGCTTGTGCATCACTTGTGCAGATACCTGGGGTAGCTTCTGATCCTCGGTACCTTAGTTTTGGTTTAGTACTATCTTGTGCACAGATAACACCACTGGAGCTTGATTCTTCTTGCAAGCACCACTTCGACAGAGCAAAATGCGGCTTTGGTTCTGAAACATGGTTTTTGAATAGCTCATGGCATGTCATTGTCGATTAAGATTGTGAAGTCAAATAATTCCTACCTGATGGTTGCAGATCTGCAGAATAATCCACTTGCAGCTTAGTGACAGCAGATCGCTCCTTATGATCAAACAGCACACTCGAAACACGTGATGCGCCCATCGAGTGACGAGCACTTGCCAGATCAAGCCAACCCTGGAAAACAAAGAATACCGCAAATATATCCTTGTGAACTGCGGTAGTACTACAATAGGCAAACAGTTTCACTTGTATTCCCTCCGTCCGGAATTACTTGTCTGGATAAAAAGGGATGTATCTAGACGTATTTTGGTTCTAGATACATCTCTTTTTATCCATTTTGATGACAAGTATTTTCGGACGGAGGGAGTAAGTCTTCCAAAAGCACTCGCCTGGTACATAGTTGGTCGGCATTGTCAGAACTAGATGCAACCGAGACTGAGCAAGATAAATTTCAGGGTACTGCACAACCGTAGGTGCCAACAAAAATAAAATTATCCGAGCAAAGAAGCTTGTGCTCAGATACTAGTTCTTCTCAGGTAAGCATTTAGCTAGACCACGAAGATATAGACGTTATTACATATCTAATACTCCCTCCGTCCTAAAATTCTTGTCTTAGATTTGTCTAAATACGAATGTATCAAGTCATGTTTAAGTATTAGATACATCCGTATCTAGACAAATCTAAAACAAGAATTTTCGGACGGAGGGAGTACGTGAGATGACGACTTTTTGCTCGGGTGCCTGATACACTAGTGTTGTAAGTCACTTCAACTGGAGTCAAACTGCTCCACAGATCATGGGAGACCCCTTCGGAGACATGGACCACACAAACCTAGAGCAGAGACCATACATTATACTCCCTCCGTTCCAAAATAAATGACACAACTTTGTACACAGGGCAACGGCCGGCGTGACCTACCTGGCGAAGAGCGGCGGAAAGCGAATCCATGAGGAGGAGGTAGCCATCCGCCGAGTCCATGAACCGCAGGATCTCCTCGTCGTCTCCCACGAGTTCTTCTGCCGCCGCCGCATTGGTGGTACCTTCCGCTCGACGATCCGGTCCCAAGTACTGCAGCACCTCTGCCATCAGCCCGAACCTGACACGCCCGAACGCCCAGGGGATTGGGAGCAGGGAACCAGAAACAGTGAGGGCGAGCGGGACTGTAACTAATCGACGGGTGAAAACGACCCCATACCTTGAAACCCAGTGGCCAGAGACTGGGACGGGATGGGGAGTTGGGGATAGCAGAGCAGGATCCCGGCGCGGGCGAGTAGTCCCTGCCTCCGCCTGTTGCCGTCGGCTCTGCTGCGAGGAAGGGATCTGATCAGGCCGCCACGGGAGGTGCGGCCATGTGGTGTGGCGGGCGGAGAAAGATCCTGTAGTGCAGGCCTTTCCTACGGAGAAATTTGATGTTATGGAGCCAGATTCCGGATGTTATGACATTTTTTCAAAATGTCCAAATTGAAGACGCAATACCGGGATTTTCAAGATGAATTCAACGGGTCTAAGAGCATCTTCAATAGGTGATGTATATCTTGGACACACGAAAGATAGATTTGCATCTTCAAAAAGTAAATTTTACATCACCTCAACCATGTTTGCTCAAACGGGTGATGTAAAATGGGGCAGCATTTTGCTCCGACAGGCGCGACGGCAATCAGTAGCGGCGGCAGGAAAAAGTGAAGCCTCAGGCACCCTTTGGGGGCACTGTAGCACTGTAGCTACAGTGATGCTCCAGTACCCAAAGAAAATTGGTCTCGCGCCCCAGGCAGCGGCCCGTGCTGCCTGGGGCCTATCTCCGCCACTGACGGCAATAGATTAGGCGTGGCAGCGTCGGCACGGGGGTGGGAGGTGGCAGGCGGGCAGGAGGTGGCGACCGCCGTTTTTGCGTTTACATCACCGGCTAGGTGATGCAAATATACATCACCTAGGTTTGATTTTACTCACACCACAAAATTGGACCACATGATTTTACATATACATCACCTGTTGAAGCACGTTTTTTGGCCACGGTGATGTATAAAAACATTTTTTACATCAAGATGCCAAAGATACATTATGTGTTGGAGATGCTTTAAGAACACCCAAATTGAAGTTCACATGAAGAAATGACGACCAAAACATGATACTACATGTGCGTCTCGTACGACCATGGCCAATGCTCGTATCAACCCCCGTAAACTACAAAATCATGCATAACTTCCACGATTCTTCACCGATTTCGTCCTAACTTGTTCCTACGCAATCCTTGGAGGCCATGGAATGTACTGGGAGAGAATTTGTCTCCACTAGAGCCCTTGAATGAAAGGGGAGGAGTCATACTACAGGAGATCATTAGGGCCTATTATATATTCACCTTCAATCCTAGCCACTGATATCAATTTTCAACAACTCTATCACGTGCCACCACACCTCTATTGTCGTAGAAGAGTTATCTCCACCATACATGAAGGGCCAAGACAAGGAAGAAGGAAGAATGAAGCTCCGCCAACACCTGGCAGGCTGACACCTTCCATCTCCATCAACACTGTCATGCCTCTCTTCTTCCCCAACAACATGTTGGGTTCTAACTTGTCTCTCTCCTCTATGTTCTTCATCCAAATGTTTGAGCAATTGCATTTGTTCTTGGGGAAATATGGATGAACTCTAGTGTCTTATTTTAATGCCAATGATATATGATCCTTGTAATATGGTTATGTTAATAATCTTCTTGATGTTCGGTGAAGTTGACCACTAAACATTTTCCCGGGATTTTCAAGATGAATTCAACGGGCCTAAGAGCATCTTCAATAGGTGCTATATATCTTGGACACACAAAAAGCAATTTTACATCACCAAAATGTAAATTTTACATCACCTCAAACATGTTTGCTCCAACAAATGATGTAAAAATAGGGCAGCATTTTGCTCCAACAGGCGCGATGGCGGATTCGGCAGCGGCGGCGGCTGGCGGGTGGGAGGCAGCGACCGCCGTTTTTGCGTTTACATCACCAGCTAAATGATGCAAATATATATCACCTAGGGTTGATTTTACTCACGCCATAAAATTGGACCACATGATTTTACATATAAATCACCTGTTGAAGCTCTTTTTTGGCACGGTGATGTATAAAAACTTTTTTACATCAAGATGCCCAAGATACATCATGTGTTGAGATGCTTTAAGAACGCCCCAATTGAAGTCTGTATGAAGAATTGATGACGAAAAAATGAAATTGCATGCGCGTTTGGTACGACCATGGCCAGTGCTCCTATCAATCCCCATAGGCTAAGAAATCAGGCATAACTTCCATGATTCTTCACCGATGTCTTCTTGATTTGTTCCTACGCGATCCTTGGCGACCATGGGATGTACTGGGAGAGAATTTGGCTGCCTAGAGCCTTGAATGAAAGGGAGGGGGAGTCATACTACAATAGACCATTAGGGCCTATTATATATTCACCTTCAACCCTAGCCGCTGACATCAACCTTCAACAACTCCATCACGTGCCGCCACACCTACATGAAGGGCTAGTTTTGCACACGCAGAATACTCGGGTTAAACTTGAAGAGCCTAGCATATGCAGATATGGCCTCGGAACACTGAGACCGAAAGGTCGAGCGTGAATCATATAGTAGATATGACCAACATAGTGATGTTCACCATTGAAAACTACTCCATTTTACGTGATGATCGGTTATGGTTTAGTTGATTTGGATCACGTGATCACTTAGATGATTAGAGGGATGTCTATCTAAGTGGGAGTTCTTAAGTAATATGATTAATTGAACTTAAATTTATCATGAACTTAGTACCTGATAGTATTTTGCTTGTCTATGTTTGTTATAGATAGATGGCTCGTGCTGTTGTTCCGTTGAATTTTAATGCGTTCCTTGAGAAAGCAAAGTTGAAAGATGATGGTAGCAATTACACGGACTGGGTCCGTAACTTGAGGATCTCATTGCTGCACAGAAGAATTACATCCTGGAAGCACCGCTAGGTGCCAAACCTGCTGCAGGAGCAACACCAGATGTTATGAACGTCTGGCAGAGCAAAGCTGATGACTACTCGATAGTTTAGTGTGCCATGCTTTACGTCTTAGAACCGGGACTTCAACGACGTTTTGAACGTCATGGAGCATATGAGATGTTCCAGGAGTTGAAGCTAATATTTCAAGCAAATGCCCGGATTGAGAGATATGAAGTCTCCAATAAGTTCTATATAGCTGCAAGATGGAGGAGAATAGTTCTGTGAGTGAGCATATACTCAGAATGTCTGGGTATAACAATCACTTGATTCAACTGGAAGTTAATCTTCCGGATGATAGTGTCATTGACAGAATTCTTCAATCACTACAACCAAGCTACAAGAGCTTCGTGATGAACTATAATATGCAAGGGATGGAAAAGACAATTCCCGAGCTCTTAGCAATGTTAAAGGCCGCGGAGGTAGAAATAAAGAAGGAGCATCAAGTGTTGATGGTCAATAAGACCACCAGTTTCAAGAAAAAGGGCATAGGGAAAAAGAAGGGGAACTTCAAGAAGAACAGCAAACAAGTTGCTGCTCAAGAGAAGAAACCCAAGTCTGGTCCTAAGCCTGAGACTGAGTGCTTCTACTGCAAGCAGACTAGTCACTGGAAGCGGAACTGCCCCAAGTATTTGGCAGATAAGAAGGATGACAAGGTGAACAAAGGTATATGTGATATACATGTTATTGATGTGTACCTTACCAGAGCTCGCAGTAGCACCTGGGTATTTGATACTGGTTCTGTTGCTAATATTTGCAACTCGAAACAGGGACTATGGATTAAGCGGACACTGGCAAAGGACGAGGTGACGATGCGCGTGGAAATGGTTCCAAAGTCGATGTGATCACCGTCGGCACGCTACCTCTACATCTACCTTCAGGATTAGTTTTAGATCTAAATAATTGTTATTTGGTGCCAGCGTTAAGCATGGCCATTATATCTGGATCTTGTTTAATGCGAGACGGTTATTCATTTAAATCTGAGAATAATGGTTGTTCTATTTATATGAGTAATATCTTTTATGGTCATGCACCCTTAAAGAGTGGTCTATTTTTGATGAATCTCGATAGTAGTGATACACATATTCATAATGTTGAAGCCAAAAGATGCAGAGTTGATAATGATAGTGCAACTTATTTGTGGCACTGCCGTTTAGGTCATATTGGTGTAAAGCGCATGAAGAAACTCCATACTGATGGACTTTTGGAATCACTTGACTATGAATCACTTAGTACTTGCGAACCATGCCTCATGGGCAAGATGACCAAAACGCCGTTCTCCGGAACTATGGAGCGAGCAACTGATTTGTTGGAAATCATACATACTGATGTATGTGGTCCAATGAATGTTGAGGCTCGCGGCAGATATCGTTATTTTCTCACCTTCACAGATGATTTGAGCAGATATGGGTATATCTACTTGATGAAACATAAGTCTGAAACATTTGTAAAGTTCAAAGAATTTTAGAGTGAAGTTGAAAATCATCATAACAAGAAAATAAAGTTTCTACGATCTGATCGTGGAGGAGAATATTTGAGTTACGAGTTTGGTTTACATTTGAAGCAATGCAGAATAGTTTCGCAACTCACGCCACCCGGAACACCACAGCATAATGGTGTGTCCAAACGTCGTAATCGTACTTTACTAGATATGGTGCGATCTATGATGTCTCTTACTAATTTACCGCTATCATTTTGGGGTTATGCTTTAGAGACGGCCACATTCATGTTAAATAGGGCACCATCAATATGCGTTGAGACGACGCCTTATGAACTGTGGTTTGGCAAGAAACCAAAGTTGTCGTTTCCTAAAGTTTGGGGCTGCGATGCTTATGTGAAAAAGCTTCAGCCTGATAAGCTCGAACCCGAATCGGAGAAATGTGTCTTCATAGGATACCCAAAGGAAATTGTTGGGTACACCTTCTATCACGGATCTGAAGGCAAGACATTTGTTGCCAAGAATGGATCCTTTCTAGAGAAGGAGTTTCTCTCGAAAGAAGTGAGTGAGAGGAAAATAGAACTTGATGAGGTAACTGTACCTTCTCCTTTGTTGGACAATAGTTCATCACAGAAACCGGTTCCTGTGACGACTACACCAATAAGTGAGGAAGCTAATGATGTTGATCATGAAACTTCAGATCAAGTTGCTACAGAACCTCGTAGGTCAACCAGAGTAAGATCCGCACCAGAGTGGTACGGTAATCCTATTCTGGAGGTCATGTTACTTGACCATGGCGAACCTACGAACTATGAGGAAGCGATGATGAGCCCAGATTCCGCAAAATGGCTTCAGACCATGAAATCTGAGATGGGATCCATGTATGAGAACAAAGTGTGGACTTTGGTTGACTTGCCCGATGATCGGCAAGCCATCGAGAATAAATGGATCTTTAATAAGAAGACTGACGCTGATGGTAATGTTACTGTCTACAAAGCTCGACTTGTTTCAAAAGGTTTTTGACAAGTTCAAGGGGTTGACTACGATGAGACTTTCTCACCCGTAGCGATGCTTAAGTTTGTCCAAATCATGTTAGCAATTGCCGCATTTTATGATTATGAAATTTGGCAAATGGATGTCAAAACTGCATTCCTGAATGGATTTCTGGAAGAACAGTTGTATATGATGCAACTAGAAGGTTTTGTCGATCCAAAGGATGCTAACAAAGTGTGCAAGCTCCAGCGATCCATTTATGGACTGGTGCAAGCCTCTCGGAGTTGGAGTAAACGCTTTGATAGTGTGATCAAAGCATATGGTTTTATACAGACTTTTGGAGAAGCCTGTATTTACAAGAAAATGAGTGGGAGCTCTGTAGCATTTCTAATATTATATGTGGACGATATATTATTGATTGGAAATGATATAGAATTTCTGGATAGCATGAAAGGATACTTGAATAAAAGTTTTTCAATGAAAGACCTCGGTGAAGCTGCTTACATATTGGGCATCAAGATCTATAGAGATAGATCAAGACGCTTAATTGGACTTCCACAAAGTACATACCTTGATAAAATTTTGAAAAAGTTCAAAATGGATCAAGCAAAGAAAGGGTTCTTGCGTGTAATACAAGGTGTGAAATTGAGTCAGACTCAATGCCCGACCACTACAGAAGATAGAGAGAAAATGAAAGAAGTTCCCTATGCTTCAGCCATAGGCTCTATAATGTATGCAATGTTGTGTACCAGACCTGATGTGTGCCTTGCTAATAGTTTAGCAGGGAGGTACTGTTGGGGATCGTTGCAGAAATTAAAAAATTTCTACGCATCACCAAGATCAATGTATGGAGTGACTAGCAATGAGAGAGAGGCGAGTGCATCTTCATACCCTTGAAGATCGGGAGACGGAAGCATTGCAAGAACGTGGAGGAAGGAGTCGTACTTGAAGCGATTCAGATCGCGGTGGACTCGGATCTAAGCGCCGAACAACGGCACCTCCGCGTTCAACACACGTGCAGCCCGGTGACGTCTCCCGTGCCTTGATCCAGCAAGGAGGAGGGAGAGGTTTAGGAAGACGGCTCCAGCAGCAGCACGATGGCGTGGTGGTGATGGAGCAGCAGTTCTCTGGCAGGGCTTCGCCAAGCTCTTGCGGAGGAGGAGAGGTGTTGGGGAGGGGAGCGGCTGCTCCTTGGATGTGGTGTTGCAGCCCTCCCCTCGCCCCTCCATTTATAGGAAGAAGGGGGAAGGGGGCCAGCCCCCTCTAGATGAGATCTAGAGGGGGGGCGGCGGCCAAGGGGAGGGGGCTTGCCCCCCAAGCAAGGGGGCACCCCCTTTAGGGTTCCCCCCCCCCCCCAACACTAGGCGCATGGGCCCAAGGGGGGTGGCGCCCAGCCCTCCAAGGGGCTGGTTCCCTTCCCTCTACAGCCCATGAGGCCCTTCGGGACAGGTGCCCCTCCCGGTGGACCCCCGGAACTCCTCCGGTGGCCCCGGTACAATACCGGTATGCCCCCGAATATTTCCGGTGACCGTATGATAACTTCCCATATATAAATCTTCACCTCCGGACCATTCCGGAACTCCTCGTGACGTCCAGGATCTCATCCGGGACTCCGAACAACATTCGGTAATCACATACAAATCTTCCTTATAACCCTAGCATCATCAAACCTTAAGTGTGTAGACCCTACGGGTTCGGGAATCATGCAGACATGATCGAGACAGCTCTCCGGCCAATAACCAACAACGGGATCTGAATACCCATGTTGGCTCCCACATGTTCCATGATGATCTCATTGGATGAACCACGATGTCGAGGATTCAAGTAATCCCGTATACAATTCCCTTTGTCAATCGGTACGTTACTTGCCCGAGATTCGAACGTCGGTATCCCAATACCTCATTCAATCTCGTTACCGGCAAGTCACTTTACTCGTTTCGTAATGCATGATCCCGTGACCAACTACTTAGTCACATTGAGCTCATTATGATGATGCATTACCGAGTGGACCCAGAGATACCTCTCCGTCATACGGAGTGACAAATCCCAGTCTCAATTCGTGCCAACCCAACAGACACTTTCAGAGATACCTGTAGTGCACCTTTATAGCAACCCAGTTACGTTGTGACGTTTGGTACACGCAAAGCATTCCTACGGTATCCGGGAGTTGCACAATCTCATGGTCTAAGGAAATGATACTTGACATTAGAAAAGCTCTAGCAAACAAACTACACGAACTTGTGCTATGCTTAGGATTGGGTCTTGTCCATCACATCATTCTCCTAATGATGTTATCCCGTTATCAATGACATCCAATGTCCATAGTCAGGAAACCATGACCATCTGTTGATCAACGAGCTAGTCAACTAGAGGCTCACTAGGGACATGTTGTGGTCTATGTATTCACACATGTATTACGGTTTCTGATCAATACAATTATAGCATGAACAATAGACAATCATCATGAACAAGGAAATATAATAATAACCATTTTATTATTGCCTCTAGGGCATATTTCCAACAGTCTCCCACTTGCACTAGAGTCAATAATCTAGTTACATTGTGATGAATCAAACACCCATATAGTTCTGGTGTTGATCATGTTTTGCTCGCGGAAGAGGTTTAGTCAACGGATCTGTGACATTTAGATCCGTGTGCACTTTACAAATATCTATGTCTCCATCTTGAACATTTTCATGAATGGATTTGAAGTGACGCTTGATGTGTCTGGTCTTCTTGTGAAACCTGGGCTCTTTGCCAAGGGCAATAGCTCCAGTGTTTTCACAGAAGAGAGTCATCGGGACCGACGCATTGGGAATAACTCCTAGGTCGGTAATGAACTCCTTCATCCAGATTGCTTCATGTGCTGCCTCCGAGGCTGTAATGTACTCCGCTTCACATGTAGATCCCACCACGACACTTTGCTTGCAACTACACCAGCTTACTGCCCCACCATTCAAAATATACACGTATCCGGTTTGTGACTTGGAGTCATCCAGATCTGTGTTGAAGCTAGCATCAACGTAACCCTTTACGACGAGCTCTTCAACACCTCCATAAAGGAGAAACATATCCTTAGTCCTTTTCAGGTACTTTAGGACATTCTTTACCGATGTCCAATGTTCCATGCCGAGATTACTTTGGTACCTTCCTACCAAACTTACAACAAGGTTTACATCAGGTCTGGTACACAGCATGGCATACATAATAGACCCTATGGCTGAGGCATAGGGGTTGACACTCATCTTTTCTCTATCTTCTGCCGTGGTCGGGCTTTGAGCTGAGCTCAATTTCACACCTTGCAATACAGGCAAGAACCCTTTCTTGGACTGATCCATATTGAAGTTCTTCAATATCTTATCAAGGTATGTGCTTTGTGAAAGACCTATGAGGCGTCTCGATCTATCTCTATAGATCTTGATGCCTAATATGTAAGCAGCGTCTCCAAGGTCCTTCATTGAAAAACACTTATTCAAGTAGGCCTTTATGCTCTCCAAGAGTTCTATATCATTTCCCATCAATAGTATGTCATCCACATATAATATGAGAAATGCTACAGAGCTCCCACTCACTTTCTTGTAAATGCAGGCTTCTCCATAAGTCTGCATAAACCCAAACGCTTTGATCATTTCATCAAAGCGAATGTACCAACTCCGAGATGCTTGCACCAACCCATAGATGGAGCGCTGGAGCTTGCATACCTTGTTAGCATTCTTAGGATCGATAAAACCTTCCGGATGCATCATATACAATTCTTCCTTAAGAAAGACGTTAAGGAATGCCGTTTTGACGTCCATTTGCCATATCTCATAATCGTAGAATGCGGCAATTGCTAACATGATTCGGACGGACTTCAGCTTCGCTATGGGTGAGAAGGTCTCATCGTAGTCAACCCCTTGAACTTGTCGATAACCCTTAGCGATAAGTCGAGCTTTATAGATGGTAACATTACCATCCGCGTCCGTCTTCTTCTTAAAGATCCATTTATTTTCTATCGCTCGCCGATCATCGGGCAAGTATGTCAAAGTCCATATTTTGTTTTCATACATGGATCCTATCTCGGATTGCATGGCTTCAAGCCATTTGTTGGAATCTGGGCCCGCCATCGCTTCTTCATAGTTCGAAGGTTCACCGTTGTCCAACAACATGGTTTCCAGGACAGGGTTGCCATACCATTCTAGTGTGGAACGTGTCCTTGTGGACCTACGAAGTTTAGTAGCAACTTGATCCGAAGTACCTTGATCATCATCATTGACTTCCTCTCTATCCGGTGCAGGCACCACAGAAACATTTTCCTGAGCTGCGCTGCTTTCCGGTTCAAGAGGCAGTACTTCATCAAGTTCTACTTACCTCCCACTTACTTCTCTCGAGAGAAACTCTTTCTCAAGAAAGGACCCGTTCTTGGCAACAAAGATCTTGCCTTCGGATCTGAGGTAGAAGGTATACCCAATGGTTTCCTTAGGGTATCCTATGAGGACGCATTTTCCGACTTGGGTTCGAGCTTTTCAGGTTGAAGTTTCTTGACATAAACATCGCATCCCCAAACTTTTAGGAACGATAGCTTAGGTTTCTTACCAAACCATAATTCATACGGTGTCGTCTCAACGGATTTAGACGGTGCCCTATTTAAAGTGAATGTAGCTGTCTCTATTGCAAATTCCCAAAATGATAGCGGTAAATCGGTGAGTGACATCATAGATCGCACCATATCCAACAGAGTGCGATTACGATGTTCGGACACACCTTTACGCTGAGGTGTTCCAGGCGGCGTGAGTTGTGAAACGATTCTACATTTCCTTAAGTGCGTACCAAATTCGTGACTTAAATATTCTCCCCCACGATATGATCATAAGAACTTTATTTTTCGGTCACGTTGATTCTCTACCTCATTCTGAAATTCCTTGAACTTCTCTAAGGTCTCAGACTTGTGTTTCATCAAGTAGACATACGCATAGCTACTTAAGTCATCAGTGAGACTGAGAACATAACGATAGCCTCCGCGAGCCTCAACGCTCATTGGACCGCACACATCAGTATGTATGATTTCCAATAAGTTGGTTGCTCGTTACATTGTTCCGGAGAACAGAGTCTTGGTCATTTTGCCCATGAGGCATGGTTCGCATGTGTCAAATGATTCGTAATCAAAAGACTCCAAAAGACCATCAGCATGGAGCTTCTTCATGCGTTTGACACCAATGTGACCAAGGCGGCAGTGCCACACGTATGTGGGACTATCGTTATCAACCTTACATCTTTTGGTATTCACACTATGAATATGTGTAACATCACGTTCGAGATTCATTAAGAATAAACCATTGACCGCGGGGCATGACCATAAAACATATCTCTCATATAAATAGAACAACCATTATTCTCGGATTTAAATGAGTAGCCATCTCGTATTAAACGAGATCCAGATACAATGTTCATGCTCAAAGCTGGCACTAAATAACAATTATTGAGGTTTAAAACTAATCCCGTAGGTAAATGTAGAGGTAGCGTGCCGACGGCGATCACATCAACCTTAGAACCATTCCCTATGCGCATCGTCACCTTGTCCTTCGCCAGTCTCCGCTTATTCCGTAGCTCCTTTGGTGTTGCCGGCCTTCTTGTCTGCTAAGTACTTGGGGCAGTTCCGCTTCCAATGTCCGCTTCCCTTGCAATAAAAGCACTCAGTCTCAGGTTTGGCTCCATGCTTTGGCTTCTTACCGGCAACTGGCTTACCGGGCGCGGCAACTCCCTTGCCGTCCTTCTTGAAGTTCTTCTTACCCTTGCCTTTCTTGAAACTAGTGGTTTTATTGACCATCAACACTTGATGTTCCTTTTTGATCTCCACCTCCGCTGATTTCAGCATTGAAAATACCTCAGGAATGGTTTTCACCATCCCCTGCATATTGTAGTTCATCACAAAGCTCTTGTAGCTAGGTGGGAGCGACTGGAGGATTCTGTCAATGACCGCGTCATCCAGGAGATTAACTCCTAGCTGAGACAAGCGGTTGTGCAACCCAGACATTTTGAGTATGTGCTCGCTGACAGAACCATTCTCCTCCATCTTACAAATGTAGAACTTGTCGGAGACTTCGTATCTCTCGACCCGGGCATGAGCTTGGAAAACCATTTTCAGCTCTTGGAACATCTCATATGCTCTGTGCTGCTCAAAACTCTTTTGGAGCCCTGGTTCTAAGCTGTAAAGCATGCCGCACTGAACCAGGGAATAATCATCACTACGCGACTGCCAGGTGTTCATAACGTCTTGAGTTGCTGGGAAAACGGGTGCTTTACCTAGCGGTGCATCTAGGACATATGCTTTCTTGGCAGCTATGAGGATGATCCTCAAGTTCTGGACCCAGTCCGTATAGTTGCTGCCATCGTCTTTCAGCTTGGTTTTCTCTTGGAACGCGTTGAAGTTGAGGGCAACATTAGCGTGGGCCATTTGATCTACAAGACATATTGCAAAGATTTTAGACTAAGTTCATGATAATTAAGTTCATCTAATCAAATTATATAATGAACTCCCACTCAGATAGACATCCCTCAAGTCATCTAAGTGATACATGATCTGAGTCAACTAGGCCGTGTCCGGTCATCACGTGAGACGGACTAGTCATCATTGGTGAACATATTCATGTTGATCGTATCTTCTATACGACTCATGTTCGACCTTTCGGTCTCTTGTGTTCCGAGGCCATGTCTGTACATGCTAGGCTCGTCAAGTCAACCTTAGTGTCTTGCATGTGTAAATCTGGCTTACACCCATTGTATTCGAATGTTAGAATCTATCACACCCGATCATCATGTGGTGCTTCGAAACAACGAACCTTTGCAACGGTGCACAGTTAGGGGGAACACTTTCTTGAAATTTTATGAGGGATCATCTTATTTATGCTACCGTCGTTCTAAGCAAATAAGATGTAAAACATGATAAACATCACATGCAATCAAATAGTGACATGATATGGCCAATATCATTTTGCTCCTTTTGATCTCCATCTTCGGGGCACCATGATCATCATCGTCACCGGCATGACACCATGATCTCCATCATCATGATCTCCATCATCGTGTCTTCATGAAGTTGTCACGCCAACGATTATTTCTACTACTATGGCTAATGGTTTAGCAATAAAGTAAAGTAATTACATGGCGTTATTCAATGACACGCAGGTCATACAAAAATAAAGACAACTCCTATGGCTCCTGCCGGTTGTCATAGTCATCGACATGCAAGTCATGATTCCTATTACAAGAACATGATCAATCTCATACATCATATATATATATATATATATATATATATATATCATTCATCACATCCTTTTGGCCATATCACATCACAAGGCATATGCTGCAAAAACAAGTTAGACGTCCTCTAATTGTTGTTGCATGTTTTTTACGTGGCTGCTATAGGTTTCTAGCAAGAATGTTTCTTACCTACGCCAAAACCACAACGTGATATGCCAATTGCTATTTACCCTTCATAAGGATCCTTTTCATTGAATCCGATCCGACTAAAGTGGGAGAGACAGACACCCGCTAGCCACCTTATGCAACTAGTGCATGTCAGTCGGTGGAACCTGTCTCATGTAAGCGTACGTGTAAGGTCGGTCCGGGCCGCTTCATCCCATGATGCCGCCGAAACAAGATAAGACTAGTAGTTGCAAGTAAATTGACAAAATCAACGCCCACAACAATTTTGTGTTCTACTCATGCATAGAAACTACGCATAGACCTAGCTCTGATACCACTGCTGGGGATCGTTGCAGAAATTAAAAAATTTCTATGCATCACCAAGATCAATCTATGGAGTGACTAGCAATGAGAGAGAGGGGAGTGCATCTTCATACCCTTGAAGATCGCGAGATGGAAGCATTGCAAGAACGTGGATGAAGGAGTCCTACTCGAAGCGATTCAGATCGCGGTGGACTCCGATCTAAGCGCCGAACAACGGCACTTCCGCGTTCAACACACGTGCAGCCCGGTGATGCGTCCCGCACCTGTTGGGGATTGTAGCAGAAATTTAAAATTTTCTACGCATCGCCAAGATCAATCTATGGAGTCATCTAGCAACAAGAGAGAGAGGAGTGCATCTACATACCCTTGTAGATCGCGAGCGGAAGCGTTCAAGAGAACGGGGTTGATGGAGTCGTACTCGTCGTGATCAAAATCATCGATGATCCTAGCGCCGAACGGACGGCACCTCCGCGTTCAACACATGTATGGAGCGGAGACGTCTCCTGCGCCTTGATCTAGCAAGGAGGAGGGAGAGGTTGAGGAAGAGAGCTCCAATAGTAGCACGACGGCGTGGTGGTGATGGAGCGGCAGTACTCCGGCAGGGCTTCGCCAAGCTCTTAACGAAGGAGGAGAGGTGTTGGCGAGGGGAGGGGCTGCGCCTTTGGTGTGTCAGTGCAGCCCTCCCCTCGCCCCTCTATTTAGAGGGGAAGGGGGAAGGGGGTCGGCCCCCTCTAGATGAGATCTAGAGGGGGGCGGCGGCCAAGGGGAGGGGCTTGCCCCCCAAGCAAGGGGGGCGCCCCCTCTAGGGTTTCCCCACCAACCCTAGGCACGTGGACCCAAGGGGGGATGCGCCCAGCCCTCCAAGGGATGGTTCCCTTTCCTCTACGGCCCATGAGGCCCTCCGTGAGAGGTGGCCCCTCCCGGTGGACCCTCGTAACCCCTCCGGTGGCCCCGGTACAATACCGGCATGCCCCCAAACTTTTCCGGTGACCGTATGACAACTTCCCATATATAAATCTTCACCTCCGGACCATTCCGGAACTCCTCGTGACATCCAGGATCTCATCCGGGACTCCGAACAACATTCGGTAATCACATACAAGTCTTCCTAATAACCCTACCATCATCGAACCTTAAGTGTGTAGACCCTACGGGTTCGGGAATCATGCAAACATGACCGAGACAGCTCTCCGGCCAATAACCAACAGCGGGATCTGGATATCCATGTTGGCTCCCACATGTTCCATGATGATCTCATCGGATGAACCACGATGTCGAGGATTCAAGTAATCACGTGTACAATTCCCTTTGTCAATCAGTACGTTACTTGCCCGAGATTCGATCGTCGGTATCCCAATACCTCATTCAATCTCGTTACCGGCAAGTCACTTTACTCGTACCATAATGCATGATCCCGTGACCAACCACTTGGTCACTTTGAGCTCATTATGATGATGCATTACCGAGTGGGCCCAGAGATACCTCTCCGTCATACGGAGTGACAAATCGCAGTCTCGATTCGCGCTAACCCAACGGACACTTTTGGAGATACCTGTAGAGCACCTTTGTAGTCACCCAGTTACGTTGTGACGTTTGGTACACCCAAAGCACTCCTACGGTATCCGGGAGTTACACAATCTCATGGTCTAAGGAAATGATACTTGACATTAGAAAAGCTCTAGCAAATGAACTACACGATCTTGTGCTATGCTTAGGATTGGGTCTTGTCCATCAGATCATTCTCCCAATGATGTGATCCCGTTATCAATGACATCCAATGTCCATAGTCAGGAAACCATGACCATCTGTTGATCAACGAGCTAGTCAACTAGAGGCTCACTAGGGACATGGTGTGGTCTATGTATTCACACATGTATTACGGTTTTCGATCAATACAATTATAGCATGAACAATAGACAATTATCATGAAAAAGGAAATATAATAATAACCATTTTATTATTGCCTCTAGGGCATATTTCCAACAGTCTCCCAGTTGCACCAGAGTCAATAATCTAGTTACATTATGATGAACCGAACACCCATAGAGTTCTGGTGTTGATCATGTTTTGCTCGTGAAAGAGGTTTAGTCAACGGATCTGCGACATTCAGATCCGTATGCACTTTACAAATATCTATGTCTCCATCTTGAACCGAATGGAGTTGAAGCGACGCTTGATGTGTCTGGTCTTCTTGTGAAACCTGGGCTCCTTGGCAAGGGCAATAGCTCCAGTGTTGTCATAGAAGAGAGTCATCGGGCCCGACGCATTGGGAATAACTCCTAGGTCGGTAATGAACTCATTTACCCACATTGCTTCATGTGCTGCCTCTGAAGCTGCCATGTACTCCGCTTCACATGTAGATCCCACCACGACGCTTTGCTTGCAACTGCACCAGCTTACTGCCCCACCATTCAAAATATACACGTATCCGGTTTGTGACTTGGTGTCATCCAAATCTGTGTCGAAGCTAGCATCGACGTAACCCTTTACGACGAGCTCTTCGTCACCTCCATAAACGAGAAACATATCCTTAGTCCTTTTCAGGTACTTTAGGATATTCTTGACCGCTGTCCAGTGTTCCATGCCGGGATTACTTTGATACCTTCCTACCAAACTTACGGCAAGGTTTACATCAGGTCTGGTACACAGCATGGCATACATAATAGACCCTATGGCTGAGGCATAGGGGATGACACACATCTTTTCTCTATCTTCTCCTGTGGTCGGCCTTTGAGCTGAGCTCAATTTCACACCTTGCAATACAGGCAAGAACCCTTTCGTGGACTGATCCATATTGAACTTCTTCAATATCTTATCAAGGTATGTGCTTTGTGAAAGACCTATGAGGCGTCTCGATCTATCTCTATAGATCTTGATGCCTAATCCGTAAGCACCTTCTCCAAGGTCCTTCGCTGAAAAACATTTATTCAAGTAGACCTTTATGCTCTCCAAGAGTTCTATATCATTTCCCATCAACAGTATGTCATCCACATATAATATGAGAAATGCTACAGAGCTCCCACTCACTTTCTTGTAAGCGCATGCTTCTCCATAAGTCTGCATAAACCCAAACGCTTTGATCATTTCATCAAAGCGAATGTTCCAACTCCGAGATGCTTGCACCAGCCCATAGATGGAGCGCTGGAGCTTGCATACCTTGTTAGCATTCTTAGGTTCGACAAAACCTTCCGGCTGCATCATGTACAATTCTTCCTTAAGAAAGCCGTTAAGGAATGCTGTTTTGACGTCCATTTGCCATATCTCATAATCGTAGAATGCGGCAATTGCTAACATGATTCAGACGGACTTAAGCTTCGCTATGGGTGAGAAGGTCTCATCATAGTCAACCCCTTGAACTTGTCGATAACCCTTAGCGACAAGTCGAGCTTTATAGATGGTAACATTACCATCCGCGTCCGTCTTCTTCTTAAAGATCCATTTATTTTCTATCGCTCGCCGATCATCGGGCAAGTCTGTCAAAGTCCATACTTTGTTTTCATACATGGATCCTATCTCGGATTGCATGGCTTCAAGCCATTTGTTGGAATCTGGGCCCGCCATCGCTTCTTCATAGTTCAAAGGTTCACCATTGTCTAACAACATGATTTCCAGGACGGGGTTGCCATACCATTCTGGTGTGGAACGTGTCCACGCGGACCTACGAAGTTCAGTAGCAACTTCATCTGAAGTACCTTGATCATCATCATTAACCTCCTCTCTAGCCGGTGCAGGCACCATAGAAACATCTTCCTGAGCTGCGCTACTTTCTGCTTCAAGAGGCAGTACTTCATCAAGTTCTACTTTCCTCCCACTTACTTCTTTCGAGAGAAACTCTTTCTCCAGAAAGGAACTGTTCTTGGCAACAAAGATCTTTCCTTCGGATTTGAGGTAGAAGGTGTACCAAATGGTTTCCTTAGGGTATCCTATGAAGACGCATTTTTCTGACTTGGGTTTGAGCTTTTCAGGTTGAAGTTTCTTGACATAAGCATCGCATCCCCAAACTTTTAGAAACAACAGCTTAGGTTTCTTACCAAACCATAATTCATAAGGTGTCGTCTCAACGGATTTCGACGGAGCCCTATTTAAATGAATGCGGCAGTCTCTAAAGCATAGCCCCAAAATGAGAGCGGTAGATCGGTAAGAGACATCATAGATCGCACCATATCCAATAGAGTGCGATTACGACGTTCGGGCACACCATTACGCTGAGGTGTTCCAGGCGGCGTGAGTTGTGAAATGATTCCACATTTCCTTAAGTGTGTGCCAAATTCGTGACTTAAATATTCCCCTCCACGATCTGATCGTAAGAACTTTATTTTTCTGTCACGTTGATTTTCAACCTCACTCTAAAATTCCTTGAACTTTTCAAAGGTCTCAGACTTGTGTTTCATTAAGTAGACATACCCATATCTACTCAAGTCATCAGTGAGGGTGAGAACATAACGATAGCCACCGCGTGCCCAACGCTCATTGGACCGCACACATTAGTATGTATGATGTCCAATAAGTTGGTTGCTCGCTCCATTGTTCCGGAGAACGGAGTCTTGGTCATTTTGCCCATGAGGCATGGTTCGCACGTGTCAAATGATTCGTAATCAAGAGACTCCAAAAGTCCATCTGCATGGAGCTTCTTCATGTGTTTGACACCAATGTGACCAAGGCGGTAGTGCCACGAGTATGTGGGACTATCTTTATCAACCTTACATCTTTTGGTATTCACACTATGAATATGTGTAACATCACGTTCGAGATTCATTAAGAATAAACCATTGACCAGCGGGGCATGACCATAAAACATATCTCTCATATAAATAGAACAACCATTATTCCCGGATTTAAATGAGTATCTCGTATTAAACGATATCCAGATACAATGTTCATGCTCAAAGCTGGCACTAAATAACAATTATTGAGGTTCAAAACTAATCCCGTAGGTAAATGTAGAGGTAGCGTGCCGATGGCGATCACATCGACCTTGGAACCATTGCCGACGTGCATCGTCACCTCGTCCTTCGCCAGTCTCCGCTTATTCCGTAGCTCCTGTTTTGAGTTACAAATATGAGCAACTGTACCGGTATCAAATACCCAGGAGCTACTACGAGTACTGGTAAGGTACACATCAATTACATGTATATCACATATACCTTTGGTGTTGCCGGCCTTCTTGTCCGCTAAGTACTTGGGGCAGTTCCGCTTCCAGTGACCACTTCCCTTGCAATAAAAACACTCAGTCTCGGGCTTGGGTCCATTCTTTGGTTTCTTCCCGGCAGCTTGCTTGCCGGGCGTGGCACCTCCCTTGCCGTCTTTCTTGAAACTCTTTTTACCCTTGCCCTTCTTGAACTTAGTGGTTTTATTCACCATCAACACTTGATGTTCCTTTTTGATTTCCACCTCCGCTGATTTCAGCATTGAATATACTTCAGGAATGGTTTTCTCCATCCCCTGCGTATTGAAGTTCATCACAAAGCTCTTGTAGCTCGGTGGAAGCGACTGAAGGATTCTGTCAACGACCGCGTCATCCGGGAGATTAATTCCTAGCTGAGACAAGCGGTTGTGCAACCCAGACATTTTGAGTATGTGCTCGCTGATGGAACTATTTTCCTCCATCTTACAACTGTAGAACTTGTCAGAGACTTCATATCTCTCGACCCGGGCATGAGCTTGGAAAACCATTCTCAGCTCTTGGAACATCTCATATGCTCCGTGCTGCTCGAAACATTTTTGGAGCCCCGGTTCTAAGCTGTAAAGCATGCCGCACTGAACCAGGGAGTAATAATCAACACACGACTGCCAAGCATTCATAACATCTTGGTTCGCTGGGGTGGTGCTTCACCTGGCGGTGCTTCAAGGACATATGCTTTCTTGGCGGCTATGAGGATGATCCTCAAGTTCCGGACCCAGTCCGTATAGTTGCACCATCGTCTTTCAGCTTGGTTTTCTCGAGGAACGCGTTGAAGTTGAGGTTGACATGAGCGTGGGTCATTTGATCTAAAAGACATTTTTGCAAAAAAAAATTAGACTAAGTTCATGATAATTAAGTTCATCTAATCAAATTATTTAATGAACTCCCACTCAGACAGACATCCCTCTAGTCATCTAAGTGATTCATGATCCGAGTCAACTAGGCCGTGTCCGATCATCACGTGAGATGGACTAGTCATCATCGGTGAACATCTTCATGCTGATCGTATCTTCTATACGACTCATGTTCGATCTTTCGGTCTCGTGTGTTTCGAGGCCATGTCTGTACATGCTAGGCTCGTCAAGTCAACCTAAGTGTTTTGCATGTGTAAATCTGGCTTACACCCGTTGTATGTGAATGTTAGAATCTATCACACCCGATCATCATGTGGTGCTTCGAGACAATGAACTTTCACAACGGCGCACTTTTAGGGGGAACACTTTCTTGAAATTATTATGAGGGATCATCTTATTTATGCTACCGTCGTTCTAAGCAAATAAGATGCAAAAACATGATAAACATCACATGCAATCAAATAGTGACATGATATGGCCAATATCATTTTGCTCCTTTTGATCTCCATTTTCGGGGTGCCATGATCATCATCGTCACCGGCATGACAACATGATCTCCATCATCATGATCTCCATCATCGTGTCTTCATGAAGTTGTCTCGCCAACTATTACTTATACTACTATGGCTAACGGTTTAGCAATAAAGTAAAGTAATTACATGGTGTTATTCATTGACACGCAGGTCATAGAATAAATTAAGACAACTCCTATGGCTCCTGCCGGTTGTCATACTCATCGACATGCAAGTCGTGATTCCTATTACAAGAACATGATCAATCTCATACATCACATATATATCTTTCATCACATTCTTTTGGCCATATCACATCACACGGCATATGCTGCAAAAACAAGTTAGACGTCCTCTAGTTGTTGTTGCAAGTTTTTACGTGGCTGCTATAGGTTTCTAGCAAGAACGTTTCTTACCTACGCCAAAACCACAACGTGATATGCCAATTTCTATTTACCCTTCATAAGGACCCTTTTCATCAAATCCGATTCGACTAAAGCGGGAGAGACAGACACCCGCTAGCCACCTTATGCAACTAGTGCATGTCAGTCGGTGGAACCTGTCTCACGTAAGCGTACGTGTAAGGCCGGTCCGGGCCGCTTCTTCCCACGATGCCGCCGAAACAAGATAAGACTAGTAGTGGCAAGTAAATTGACAATATCGACGCCCACAGCAAACTTGTGTTCTACTCGTGCATAGAAACTACGCATAGACCTAGCTCATGATGCCACTATTAGGGATCGTAGCAGAAATTTAAAATTTTCTATGCATCACCAAGATCAATCTATGGAGTCAACTAGCAACGAGAGAGAGAGAGGAGTACGTCTACATACCCTTGTAGATCGCGAGCGGAAGCGTTCAAGAGAACGGGGTTGATGGAGTCGTACTCGTCGTGATCCAAATCACCGATGATCCTAGCGCCGAACGGACGGCACCTCCGTGTTCAACACACGTACAAAGCGGAGACGTCTCCTGCGCCTTGATCCAGAAAGGAGGAGGGAGAGGTTGAGGAAGAGAGCTCCAACAGCAACACGACGGCGTGGTGGTGATGGAGCGACAGTACTTCGGCAGGGCTTCGCCAAGCTCTTAACGGAGGAGGAGAGGTGTTGGTGTAACACCCTCGATGCGGCTATATCTCCCACGTGTCGAAGCACAACTTAGAGGCATAACCGCATTGAAAGTAATGTCGCAAGTGAGGTAATCTTCACACAACCCATGTAATACATAAGGGAAAGAGATACATAGTTGGCTTACAATCGCCACTTCACACAATTACATGAATAAAGCATTACATCATCCAGATACAATCAAGGTCCGACTACGGAACCAAAATAAAAGAAGAACCCCAAATGCGACAAAGGTCCCCGATCGACCCCAACTGGGCTCCACTACTGATCAACTAGAACGAAACAACACAAAGGGCAAGATCTTCATCGAGCTCCTCCTTGAGCTTGGTTGCGTCACCTGCTCGGTAACATAGGCACCTGCAAACTGGTTTTGGAAGTATCTGTGAGCCACGGGGACTCAGCAATCTCGCACCCTCGCGATCAAGACTATTTAAGCTTATGGGTAAGGTAAAGGCATGAGGTGGAGCTGCAGCAAGCGACTAGCATATATGGTGGCTAACATACGCAAATGAGAGCGAGAAGAGAAGGCAAAGCACGGTCGATAAAAGTATGATCAAGAAGTGATCCTATAGCAACCTACGTCATGCATAACTCCAACACCGTGTTCACTTCCCGGACTCCGCCGGTAAGAGACCATCACGGTTACACACACGGTTGATTCATTTTAATTAAGGTCAACTTCAGATTTTCTACAACCGGACATTAACAAATTCCCATCTGCCTCATAACCGCGAGCACGGCTTTCGAAAGATAATACCCTGCAGGGGTGTCCCAACTTAGCCCATGACAAGCTCTCACGGTCAACGAAGGAATAGACCTCCACCCGAGACACTCCGATCAGACTCGGTATCCCAATACAACAAGACATTTCGACAGGGTAAAACTAAACCAGCAACACCGCCCGAATGTGCCGACAAATCCCGATAGGAACTGCACATATCTCTTTCTCAGGGCACACTCAGATGAGTCTAGCTACGAGTAAAACCAACCCTCAAGTTTCCCCGAGGTGGCCCCGCAGGCAGCTCAGTTCGGACCAACACTCAGAGGAGCACTGGCCCGGGGGGTTAGAATAAAGATGACCCTTGAGTCTGCAGAACCCAAGGGAAGGTGGTAGGTTGTTAGTGCAAATGGTAAAACCAATGTTGGGCATTGCTGGAGGAGCTTTACTTAAGGCGAACTGTCAAGGGGTTCCCATTATAGCCCAACCGCGTAAGGAACGCAAAATCCGGGAACATAACACCGATATGACGGAAACTAGGGAGGCAAGAGTGGAACAAAACACCAGGCATAAGGCCGAGCCTTCCACCCTTTACCAAGTATATAGATGCATTAATTAAATAAGATATATTGTGATATCCCAACAAGTAAACATGTTCCAACAAGGAACAACATCTCCATGTTCCAACAAGGAACAAACTTCAATCTTCACCTGCAACTAACAACGCTATAAGAGGGGCTGAGCAAAGCGGTAACATAGCCAATCAACGGTTTGCTAGGACATGGTGGGTTAGAGGTTTGACATGGCAATTTGGGAGGCTGACAAGCAAATGGTAGGCATCGTAGCATTGGCATAGCAAAAGAGCGAGCAAACTAGCATAGCAAAGATAGTAGTGATTTCGAGGGTATGGTCATCTTGCCTGAGATCCCGCAAGGAAGAAGAACGAGTCCATGAAGAAGACAAACGGACGAAGGCGAACGGATCCTCACAACTCCGGAACGAAACCGAAGCTAACGAGAGAAGCAATCCGGAAAGAAGCAAACAACATAGTAAACAACCATCACATAAACATGGCATGATGCACAACCAAGTATGATGCATGTCCGGTTTAAATATGCAGGGCATGGCAAAATGCACAAACAATACTACAAATTAAGTGGAGCTCAATATGCAACGAGTTGCATATTGACGAAACACCACATACGATTATTTAGTTCTCTCTCGGTTATGTACCCAACATCATTAAATGTTATTAAACATGGCAAGAGGTGAAGCATAACAAAAACTATACCATCCAAACAATTTAAATGGGGCCGGATATAAAAACAACAAATCCGGTAAATCCCCATATGCATTTAGCAATTTAATGCAACAACAATTTTAAACATTTTAATTGTTGTTATCATGATGCGGATGACATATGCAAGTATTATGCAATTTTATGAAAATGTTGACATGAGCATGTTATGAAGCATTTGGTCACCATGGCGGAATGAAAGGGGTGCCAGGGCAACGAATCCAAAAATGATGCCACGGCAACATTCCGGTCCGGGTAACTCGATTGAGATGTCGGTGCAAAAGAAAGTGTGGAGAGCGTGCCATGCAAGATGGTGGGTGATCCCGAATTCCGGGTTCCCACGGGACGGCGGCATGGCAAACGAGGAACGTGCAAAGACAAACATGCACGGTGCAAACACGAGCATCTCATACAATACACATGCATTCGTTCACGGGCGGTCGTCATCTCGGGATTATACCTTAGAAGCGTGCATTTCGGAGTGGATCGGTTCGGAGGGGAAGTAGTCGTTCTCGCGACGGTAGTGGTTCACGTTATCTTGTGGAACTTCACGGTTCGTTCTATAGTCGTACACGGGTCCTTGCCGAAGATGGTCGCACACGCACGTAGATGAACCATTCATCGACCTCCTGGTACTTGGCGAAAATCTCGAAGATGGCCTTGGTGTTCCTGGTACTTGGTGTCTCGTACTGGCCGATCCAAAACGAAGAAAGACAAAAGGGCCTCTGGAGGACAGCAGCAAGGCAACTCATGCCCGACAATGAAACAACAAAATCGGCCACGATGTGGTGGTGGAGCAGAACACCAAGAGGCAGGGCGTCGGCGAGGGAGACGGGACGCGCACAGCAGAGGCCAGCGGCGGCGCACGTCCATGGCACACACGAGGACGAGCAGGACGTCGAGGAGGGCAGCAGAGGCGACGGGCGGAGCAGAGGGGCCAAGGCCATGGTGCGCGGAGGAGAAGCAGGGCCAGGAGCGACGCGGGAGGAAGCAGGGGCGACGCTTGGGGCTCGGGGTGGCGCTCGGCAAAAGGAGCAGCTTCGGCGATGAAGGGTTGCAGCGGAGGCATGGTTGCGGGCGCCATGGGAGGTGAGGCGCGGGGCGTGGTGAGCGGCGCAGGAGGATGGCTCAGGGGAGAAGGCGCGGGCGACCGAGCTCGCCGGAGGGCGCAGGGACGAGCGGGATCGGGCACGGGGTGAAGGAGGATGGGGATGAGGCGCTCGGGCCTTGCAGCGCGGGGAGCTCCTCTCCCTAGTGATGTGTGCGATGCGTGGTGGCGGCGCGAGGGAATGAGGAGGGATCAAGGGAGAGATGCTGAGGGGATCGAGCAGGGGGGTTTGGGCTAGGGTTTGGGAGGGTTAGGTGGGTTGGGCCTGTGGAACGGGCCGGTCTGGTTGGTCAGGCCCAAGAGGCCGGCTGGGCTGGCTCCTCTCTCCTCTCTTCTCTTAAAACAGAGAAAAAGAAAGGAAAGGGAAGAAAAGAAAAAGGTTAGAGAAAGAGTTTGGGCATGTGGATTATTTTCCCGGACTCACAAAAATATGCTTGTTCCGAGAAAATAGAAAAAGCCATGATTGAAAGATGTAAATTCAAACTCATTTGAATTTAATTCAAATGGGTTTGAACTAGGACTTGATAAAAGGAAGGTCCAAAAATGTTGAGGATTTCAGTGGGGCTCTGGAAAATGATGAAAGAAATTATGGGCAAGGTTGGAGACCAAGAATTAAGACAACAAAGGCATTAGGATATTTTGTAAGTGTGTTTGCGGTAAATTCAAATAATTGGAATATTTACTATAGCTCTCTAAATATCGAGAGGATATGTTTTAAAGAGAATCACCATGTGAATTCCCTCGATTTAAATGGATCAAAGATCCATACAGTTTTATTTAGATGAGTTTTAAAAAGGGTTGCATGATGACATCATGCAATGCACATGATGCAAGGATGAATGCAACGAACAAAACAAATCACACGACGAATCTCGGAATACAAGGAAGGCATCTGGAGCGTCAGTCTCGGGGCGTTACAGTTGGGGAGGGGAGGGGCTGCTCCTTTGGTGTGTCAGTGCAGCCCTCCCCTTGCCCCTCTATTTATAGGGGAAGGGGGAAGGGGGCTTGCCCCCTCTAGATGAGATCTAGAGGCGGGGCGGCGGCCAAGGAGAGGGGCTTACCCCCAAGCAAGGGGGCGCCCCCTCTAGGGTTCCCCCCAACCCTAGGCGCATGGGCCCAAGGGGGGATGCGCCCAGCCCTCCAAGGGCTGGTTCCCTTTCCTCTACGGCCCATGAGGCCCTCAAAGAGAGGTGGCCCCTCCAGGTGGACCCCCGGAACCCCTCCGGTGGCCCCGGTACAATACCGGCATGCCCCCGAACTTTTCCGGTGATCGTATGACAACTTCCCATATATAAATCTTCACCTCCGGACCATTCCGGAACTCCTCGTGACGTCCGGGATCTCATCCTGGACTCCAACAACATTCAGTAATCACATACAAGTCTTCCTAATAACCCTAGCGTCATTGAACCTTAAGTGTGTAGACCCTATGGGTTCGGGCATCACGCAGACATGACGGAGACAGCTCTCCGGCCAATAAACAATATCGGGATCTGGATATCCATGTTGGCTCCCACATATTCCACGATGATCTCATTGGATGAACCATGATGTCAAGGATTCAAGTAATCCCGTATACAATTCCCTTTGTCAATCGGTACGTTACTTGCCCGAGATTCGATCGTCGGTATCCCAATACCTCGTTCAATCTCGTTACCGGCAAGTCACTTTACTCGTACCGTAATGCATGATTCCGTGACCAACCACTTGGTCACTTTGAGCTCATTATGATGATGCATTACCGAGTGGGCCCAGAGATACCTCTCCGTCATATGGAGTGACAAATCCCAGTCTCGATTCGCGCTAACCCAACAGACACTTTCGGAGATACCTGTAGAGCACCTTTATAGTCACCCAGTTACGTTGTGACGTTTGGTACACCCAAAGCACTCCTATGGTATCCGGGAGTTACAGAATCTCATGGTCTAAGGAAATGATACTTGACATTAGAAAAGCTCTAGTAAACGAACTACACGATCTTGTGCTATGCTTAGGATTGGGTCTTGTCCATCACATCATTCTCGCAATGATGTGATCCCGTTATCAATGACATCCAATGTCCATATTCAGGAAACCATGACCATCTGTTGATCAACGAGCTAGTCAACTAGAGGCTCACTAGGGACATGGTGTGGTCTATGTATTCACACATGTATTACGGTTTCTGAACAATACAATTATAGCATGAAAAATAGACAATTATCATGAACAAGGAAATATAATAATAACCATTTTATTATTGCCTCTAGGGCATATTTCCAACAGCGCCTTGATCCAGCAAGGAGGAGGGAGATGTTGAGGAAGACGGCTCCAGCAGCAGGACGACGGCGTGGTGGTGATGGAGCAGCAGTTCTCCGGCAGGGCTTCACTAAGCTCTTGCGGAGGAGTGATAACCCACAAGTGTAGGGGATCGCAACAGTTTTCGATAAGTAAGATTATCGAATCCAACGAGGAGCTAAAGATAGAATAAATATTCCCTCAAGTTCTATCGACCACCGATACAACTCTACGCACGCTTGTCGTTCGCTTTACCTAGAACAAGTATGAAACTAGAAGTACTTTGTAGGTGTGATAGGATAGGTTTGCAAGATAATAAAGAGCACGTAAACATAAACTAGGGGCTGTTTAGATAAAGATGCAATAAAGTAAATATAGCGAGTGTGGAAAAGTGGTGGTAGGAGTTGTGGAATTGTCCCTAAGCAATTGACTACGTTACTAGACCGGTAATCACTAGTTCAATTCTATTTGAGGGAGAGGCATAAGCTAACATACTTTCTCTACTTGGATCATATGCACTTATGATTGGAACTCTAGCAAGCATCCGCAACTACTAAAGATCATTAAGGTAAAACTCAACCATAGCATTAAAGTATCAAGTCCACTTTATCCCGTACGCAAACAGCCTACTTACTCAGATCTGTGCTTCTGTCACTCACGCCACCCACCGTAAGCAAATTATAAACATATTGCAAACCCTACAGCGGGAATCCCTCACGCTTGCGTGACACAGAGGGCACAATAGGACAGCACCAATAATAAAACATGCAACTCAAACCAATCACGATCATTAAATAGTCGTTAGGACAAAACAGATCTACTCAAACATCATAGGATAGCCATACATCATAAGTGCATATGATCCTAACGGCTATTTGATGATCGTGATTGGTTTGAGTTGTATGTTTTATTATTGGTGCTGTCCTATGGTGCCCTCCGTGTCGTGCAAGCATGAGGGATTCCCGTTGTAGGGTGTTGCAATACGTTCATGATTCACTTATAGTGGGTTGGTGAGTGACTGAAACACAAACCCGAGTAAGAGGGATTGTTGCGTATGGGATAAAGGGGACTTGATGCTTTAATGCTATGGTTGGGTTTTACCTTAATGATCTTTAGTAGTTGCGGATGCTTGCTAGAGTTCCAATCATAAGTGCATATGATCCAAGTAGAGAAAGTATGTTAGCTTATGCCTCTCCCTCAAATAGAATTGCAATAATGATTACCGATCTAGTTATCGATTGCCTAGGGACAAATAACTTTCTCGTGACAACAAACTCTTTACTTTTATTAATTTAGTTTTGTCTTTATCTAAACAGCCCCTAGTTTATATTTACGTGTTCTTTACTTTCTTGCAAGCCTATCCTATCACACCTACAAAGTACTTCTAGTTTCATACTTGTTCTAGGTAAAGTAAACATTAAGCGTGCGTAGAGTTGTATCGGTGGTCGATAGAACTTTAGGGAATATTTGTTCTACCTTTAGCTCCTCGTTGGGTTCGACACTCTTACTTATCGAAAACTGTTGCGATCCCTTATACTTGTGGGTTATCATCTTACGATCATGCAAAGCAATATGACAATGAATGCTCAAGTCATGTATATGATGATGATGAAAGTTGCATGGCAATATATCTCGGAATGGCTATGGAAATGCCATGATAGGTAGGTATGGTGGATGTTTTGAGGAATATATAAGGAGGCTTATGTGTGATAGAGCGTATCATATCACGGGGTTTGGCTGCACCGGCGAAGTTTGCACCAACTCTCGAGGTGAGAAAGGGCAATGCACGGTACCGAAGAGGCTAGCAATGATGGAAAGGTAAAAGTGCGTATAATCCATGGACTCACATTAGTAAAAAAGAACTCATATACTTATTGCAAAATTTTATTAGCCCTCGAAGCAAAGTACTACTACGCATGCCCCTAGGGGGGATAGATTGGTAGGAAAAGACCATCGCTCGTCCCCGACCTCCACTCATAAGGAAGACAATCAAAGAAACACCCCATGCTTCAAATTTGTCACACAACGGTTACCATACGTGCATGCTACGGGACTTGCAAGCCTCAACACAAGTGTCTCTACAATCCGCAACCACCCACTAGCATGACTCTAATATCACCACCTTTATATCGCAAAACTATTGCAAGGAATCAAACATATCATATTCAGCGATCTACAAGTTTATGTAGGATTTTATGACTAACCATGTGAATGACCAATTCCTGTCATCTCTCTAAATAGATATAAGTGAAGCAAGAGAGTTTAATTTTTTCTACAAAAGATATGCCCACACTCTAACAAATATAAGTGAAGCAAAAGAGCATTCTACAAATAGTGGTTTTCTATGTGAAGAGAAATAGGCAATCCAAACTTCAAATGATATAAGTGAAGCACATGAAGCATTCTATAAAGCCATACTCAAAAGATATAAGTGAAGTGCAATGAGCATTCTATAAATCAACCAAGGACTATCTCATACCAGCATGGTGCATAAAAAATGAAAACTAAATGCAAAAGACGCTCCAAGACTTGCACATATCACATGAACGAAACGAATACAAAAACATACCGATACTTGTTGAAGAAAGAGGGGATGCCTTCCGGGGCATCCCCAAGCTTAGACGCTTGAGTCTCCTTGAATATTTACTTGGGGTGCCTCGGGCATCCCCAAGCTTGAGCTCTTGCCTCTCTTCCTTTTCCTCATATCGAGACCTACCCATTTAGACACTTCATCCACACAAAACTTGAACAGAAAACTCGGTAAGATCCGTTAGTATAATAAAGCAAATAACCACTCTAAGTACTGTTGCAAACCAATTCATATTTTGTTTTTGCATTGTGTCTACTGTAGTATAACTTTTCCATGGCTTAATCCACCAATATAAATTGATAGATTCATCAAAACAAGCAAACTATGCATCAAAAACAGAACAGTCTGTAGCAATCTGAACATCCACCATACTTCTGGTACCCCAAAACTTCTACCAAAATTAGGAAAAATAAACAAGTTGTATAGCAAGACAGTGCAAAAGGAATCAGAACCAATTGACGTTCCAGTTAAAAATGTAAAATCGTGCACTACAGCCAAAGTTTCTGTCCTGCACCGTACAAACCAACAAGTATTGTAAACATCCTAAAGGCAAACCTTGGCACATTATTTTCATAAAACAATGGAATTGTACAAGGGGATAACTATTTTTGATGAAAAGTTTGTGTAATCAAGATTCACAAAGTTTCCGTGAGCATGAACAAAGTTCAAGGAGTTCTCCCACTTCAACAATGCTTGTCTTCTCACTTTAACTTTCCTTTTTTGAAAAGTTTTATGTTCCCCTCTTTATTTTTTGTGTTTTTAAACTATAGGAAAGCTCTCAACAGAAATAAATGACTCTCTAAAACTTTCGGTTTGTCTCCCTGGCAGCGCTTTCTTTAAAGCCATTAAGCTAGGCATATAGTGCTCAAGTAATGGATCCACCCGGATCCCAAGGTATATCAAAGCCAATTTTAATTAACAATGATTTGTGATTTAGTAGTGAGCACAAAGAAACATATATCAAGCAACAACGAAGTCTAACTCTCTTCCTATGCATCGGCATGTCATAAAAGAACAATTCATGCACACCAAGTAAAGGCTGATGCATAGTATAAGCAGTTTCTTGCAATTCTATCATATTGGAAACATAAAGAGGTGGAGATATAGTTCCTATCTCATAATAATTGCAAGTAGGAGCAGCAAGCACATGCATATCACATTCATCAAAATCATCATGTGCAATGGTAAAAGGCAACCCATCAATATAATCCTTACTAAGCGCAAACTTCTCCGATATAGTGTAGTCAGGAGAATTCAAAAAGATAATAGGACTATCATGCGTGGGTGCAATAGCAACAATTTCATGTTTAACATAAGGAACTATAGCAAGTTCATCTCCATAAGCATAATTCATATTGGCATCTTGGCCACAAGCATAGCAAGCATCATCAAAAAGGGATATTTCAAGAGAATCAACGGGATCATAGCAATCATCCTTTGGTAAGCACGAAGGGGAAGTAAACAATGTATGAGTTGAAGAGTTACTCTCATTAGAAGGTGGGCACGGATGATCAATCTGCTCTTCCTCCTTTTGTTCTTCGCTCTCCTCATCATCTTTTTCATCCAATGAGCTCACGGTTTCATCAATTTCTTCTTCCATAGCTTCCTGCAAAATATTATTCTCTTCTTGGACAACGGAGACTTTCTCAATAAATGCATTAATATTGTAATTATATTCATAATTTTCATAGCAATATCTAAGTATAGCAAGATTTTCAGGCCTATAAACACCATCATCATCAAAAGCTTCATACTTTTCAAACAAAGATTTAATTTCATAAGCAGCCTTAAAAGCAACAAATTCTTCAATTTGTTCAACATCATAGTAATCATATATACCATTAGCATAAGAAGCTAAGGTTTCATTATCATTAAATTTGCATGAAAAGGGAAGGTGCAGAGCCTTCATCCTAGAGCAACAAGTAATATCATATCTCAAGCATAGATCCCGAGCATACCAACGCAACATATTAATTTGATCCCATAATAGTTTCCCTTTTTGTGTAAAGCGATAATCCCTAAAGTATTCACGTTGATCCAATGTGTCTCCCATTATAAAATTGAATGGGGTTTTCTCAGGATTATCAAAGTAGTACATACTATCTTTCACATAACGAGAATCGAGGGTTTTAGGAGTTACCCCATCTCCATGAGTAGCAGGTACACCTAATTTTTTTGGTATTTCGTGTTCCATATCCATAACTAAAGATAGAGAACAACTTAGAACAGCAAATAAAAATTACTTAGTGATAAAGCAAACAAGCACACACGAGAATATTCACCCCACGCTATGACTCCCTGGCAATGGCGCCAGAAAAAGGTCTTGATAACCCACAAGTGTAGGGGATCGCAATAGTTTTCGATAAGTAAGAGTGTCGAACCCAACGAGGAGCTAAAGGTATAATAAATATTCCCTCAAGTTCTATCAACCATCGATACAACTCTACGCACGCTTGTCATTCGCTTTACCTAGAACAAATATGAAACTAGAAGTACTTTGTAGGTGTGATAGGATAGGTTTGCAAGATAATAAAGAGCACGTAGACATAAACTAGGGGCTGTTTAGATAAAGATGCAATAAATTAAATATAGCGAGTGTGGAAAAGTGGTGGTAGGAGTTGTAAAATTGTCCCTAAGCAATTGACTACGTTACTAGACCGGTAATCACTATTGCAATTCTATTTGAGGGAGAGGCATAAGCTAACATAATTTCTCTACTTGGATCATATGCACTTATGATTGGAACTCTAGCAAGCATCCGCAACTACTAAAGATCATTAAGGTAAAACCCAACCATAGCATTAAAGTATCAAGTCCTCTTTATCCCATACGCAAACAACCTACTTACTCGGGTCTGTGCTTCTGTCACTCACGCCACCCACCATAAGCAAATCATAAACATATTGCAAACCCTATAGCGGGAATCCCTCACGCTTGCGCGACACGGAGGGCACAATAGGACAGCACCAATAATAAAACATGCAACTCAAATCGATCATAGCAATTCATCAATCACCGATAGGACAACGAAAATCTACTCAGACATCATAGGATGGCAACACGTCATTGGAAAATAATGTGAAGCATAAAGTACCATGTTCAAGTAGAGGGTACAGCGGGTTGAGGGAGAGCGGACCGCTGAATATAGATGGGGGAAGGTGATGGAGTTGTTGGTGAAGATGGCGGAGGTGTTGGTGTAGATCGCGGTGATGATGATGGCCCCCGGCGGCGTTCCGGCGCCACCGGAAGCAAGGGGGAGAGAGACCCCCTTCTTCTTCTTCTTCTTCTTCCTTGACCTTATCCCTAGATGGGAGAAGGGTTTCCCCTCTGGTCCTTGGCTCCCACGGCGTGGGAGGGGCGGGAGCCCCTCCGAGATTGGATCTGTCTCTCTGTTTCTACGTTCTCAAATTCTACCCCTTCACCGTTTCTTTAATATCCGAAGATCCGTAACTCTGATTGGGGTGAATCTTTCGCCTAGATTTTTCTCGTAAAATTAGCTTTCTTGCGGCAAAAGAAGAGCATTAGCTGCCTTACGGGGGCCCAGGAGAGTCCAGGGCGCGCCTGCCTCCCTAGGGCGCGCCCCCCTATCTCTTGGCCCCCTCGGGCACCGTCTCGCGTTGATTTTACTTCCCAAAAATCATAAATATTCCAAAATAATTCTCCGTCCGTTTTTATCCCGTTTGGACTCCGTTTGATATGGGATTTCTGCGAAACATAAAACATGCAACAGACAGGAACTGGCACAGGGCACTGGATCAATATGTTAGTCCTAAAAAGTAGTATAAAAAGTTGCCAAAAGTATATAAAAGTTGAATAATATTGGCATGGAACAATCAAAAATTATAGATACGATGGAGACGTATCAAGGAGGAGAGGTGTTGGGGAGGGGAGGGGCTGCGCCTTGGATGTGGTGTTGCAGCCCTCCCCTCGCCCCTCCATTTATAGGGAGAAGGGGGAAGGGGGCTGGCCCCCTCTAGATGAGATCTAGAGGGGGGGCGGCCAAGGGGAGGGGGCTTGCCCCCCAAGCAAGGGGGCGCCCCCTTTAGGGTTCCCCCCTCCAATCCTAGGCGCACGGGCCCAAGGGAGGGTGGCGCGCAGCCCTCCAACACTACTGGAATCAGCTAATTTGCCATCTGCCAGCTCTTTGCCGTCCGCTAGCGGACGACAAATAAGCTCTTGGCCATCAGCTACCCAAAAGCAGACGGCAAAGAAGTGGCTGATGGCAAAGAAAGTCTTTGCCATCAGCCAGTTCTTTGCCGTCCGCTAGCTGACGGCAAAGATTCTTTCCCGTCGGCCAGCAGACGGCAAAGAGGGAGGGGGGCCCCACTGAGGATCTGTTTAAAAAATAATTAACGGCCCCCCTCTTTGCCGTCTGCAAGCAGACGGCAAAGAGCAAAAAAGCGGACGGCAAAGAGGGCGGACGGCAAACATTCAACATATCTAACGGCGCGCCCCACCCCGCCCTCTCTCTCTGTTTCTCTCCCTGCTCCCACACGCGCGCCGCCGCCCCCACCACTCGCCGCCGCCCGGTCGCCCCGCCGCCCCACGGGCCCCCCGCCCCGTCGCCCCCGCCGCCCTGTCGTCTCGGCGCCGCCGCGCCCCGGCCCCCGGCGCCCCAGCCCCCCCGCGCCCCACCGCCTCGGGCCCGGCGCCGCCGCCCCAGGCCGCCCCGCCCCCCTCCTCCATCAGCCCCCGCCTCGTCGCCACTGCCGCCCGGCGCTGTCGCCCCACCGGCCCCCCGCCCCGTCGCCCCCGCCGCCCTGCCGTCTCGGCGCCGCCGCGCCCCGCCCCCCCCCCCTCCCGCGCGCCCCACCGCCCGGGCCCGGCGCCGCCGCCCCAGGCCGCCCCGCCCCCCTCCTCCACCGGCCACCTCCTCCACCAGCCCAGGTGAGCTCTACCTCCTCTATTTTTTTCTTTTTTTCTGTTTTTTTAGTTTTAGTTTTATGTTTAGTTTAGATTTAGTTTTAGTTTTAGTTTTAGGTTTAGTTTTAGGTTTAGGTTTAGTTTTAGTTTAGTTTTAGGTTTAGATTTAGTTTTTTCCTTTTTTTCTTTTTTTTAGTTTTAGGTTTATGTTTAGTTTAGATTTAGTTTTAGTTTTAGTTTTCGTTTTAGATTTAGGTTTAGATTTAGGTTTAGTTCAGTTTTAGGAAAGAAAAAGAAGAAGAAGAAAAAACAGGAGAGGAGGAGAAGAAGAAAAGGAAAAAGGAAAGGAAGAAGAAGAAGAGGAGGAGGAGAAGAAAAAGAAGAAGAGGAAGAAGAAGAAGAAAAAAGAGGAGAGGAGGAGAAGAAGAAGAGGAAAAAGGAAAGGAGGAGGAGGAAGAAGAAGAAGAAGAAGAAGAAGAAGAAGAAGGGAAAAAGGGAAGAAAAGGAAGAAGAGGAAGAAGAAGAAAAGGAAAAAAGAGGGGGGAAACCCGACCCGACACGACACCCCCACCCCGACCCGGCACCCCAACACGACACCCCGACCCCGAGACCCCGACCCCGACACCCCGACCCCGACCCCGACACCGACACCCCGACCCCGAGCCTGACCCGACACCCCGACCCCGACACCGACACGGCACCCCGACCCCGACCCGGCACCCCGACCCGACACCCCGACCCCGACCCCGACCCCGACACCCCGACCCCGACACCGACACCCCGACCCCGAGCCTGACCCGACACCCCGACCCCGACACCGACATGGCACCCCGACCCCGACCCGGCACCCCGACCCCGACACCGACACCCCGACCCCGACAGCGACACCGACACGACACCCCGACCCGACACCCCGACCCCGAGACCCCGACCCCGACCTCGACACCGACACCCCGACCCCGAGCCTGACCCGACACCCCGAGCCTGACCCGACACCCCGACCCCGACACCGACACGGCACCCCGACCCTGACCCGGCACCCCGACCCGACACCCCGACCCCGAGACCCCGACCCCGACCCCGACACGGCACCCCGACACCGACACGACACCCCGACCCCCGACACCTCCCGAAAAGGTGTTCTTTGGCCTTCTAGAGGCCGACGGGGTCATATATTTGTGAATTATTAGTTAGGTCATATATTTTTCGATTTTGTTATGAAAAACATCATATACAATTGTGTTGATCGGGTAGTTTTAAATGTGCAGTTGTTTATGTTGTACTTGATGATGATACACTTAAGTGATATACATATTATTATTCATGTCGGTACTTTTTTTCATGTTGTACTAATTTCGTTTATTCTTCGTCATGGCAGGTGTTGAAAGATGGTGGGCGCTGGTCGGGAGCGCGTCGAGGCCCCTTCTTCGTCGGTGCGTAGTGTGAGGTCTTCCATTCCACACGCGCCTCTCCGCCGAGCATTGCTGGACAGTATGGCGACACCGCCGGGCCCTTCTTCGTCGACCGCGGTGCCCAGCAGGGGACGAGGTAAGAAGAAGAGAGGAGGTGGAGCACGTGGTCGCGGGAGAGGAGGTAGGGTGACTCTTACGGCGCCTTCCTCGCCGCCGCCCCCAGCTGTTTCACTCGAGCACGTGACTGCTAGGGTGGACTCGTCTGAGGAGGAGGCTACACGGACTCCGGTCCACGAGCCTCCGGTCCACGGGTCTTCGGCCCACGAGCCTTGGGTCGACGGGCCTTCGGCCCATGATAGTTGGGCCCACGAGACCCCGGAGGAGCACACGTCTGAATGGGGTACTTGGTCGGGTCAGCCTGAGGAGCCGAGTGGCCATGCTGATGATGGCGGGGAGCCGAGTGGCCATGCTGATGATGGCGGGGAGCCGACTGATTTTGAGGAGGAGGGGGGCAACGTCTACCAACGTGGTGCTACACGGCTCCCGTCCGTGCCGGCGACCCGCGAGCAGAGGTGGTTGATTTTCCCTGATGGGGAGAGGTAGGTGCATTTAATCTTTTTGTACCTTCTGCATTCACGTTTCTTCAAATAACTAATGCGTTGGCCTTGTCATGCTGCAGGGGTTGGGACCACCATGAAAGTGTCCGTCGGCCCAACTCCGTCCTTGGAGTTCTTATTCCGCAAAACTTTCCGGGGTTTGTCACGTTGCCTGGTGAGGGTCGGCTTCCAGAGGTTGGATTGAGTTGGGAGCACTACTTGGCTGCCCCGTCCCGCCCGGGTGAGATTATCGACGGTGTCTTGTGCAAGGCGAGGGTAGACATGGTGATCATAAAGTTCTGGGTAATTTCTCCTTTACACAATTAAAAATCTTCAACTAGCTAGTTATTAATTGTACTAATCAATATTGTCTCATTTGATTGCATACATTCTACAGGTGTGAGGAGGGATACGAGGAGGAGGCGGCAGATGTTATCCACAAGGAGTGCAAGCGCCTACTTTAGAACTTACAGCATGAGGCTCGGGTGCAGTCTGTTCGAGACTACTACGCCGACCGTGGTATCAAGAAGTCCAAGCAGGAGTGCCGCGATAAGTTCTTGAGTAAGGAGCAGTACATGAAGGTAATTCTTAAGGCCTTGTACTTAATTCCTTCATTTAGTAATTCATAGCCGTAGCGCTGAAGTTTCTATTTGCTAACTTAGGCCCCTCAGAGATGGTGTGCGGATCGGATGGATTGTTGGGAGGTGTTGGTCAATGGGTGGTACTCAAAAGAATGGCGGGCCACCCACAACGAGGCCAAGGACAAACGTGCCCAAATGGAAGGTGTGCCACACCACAAAGGCAGCTCCAACTTATTTCAGTACGGGCGGAACTGGGTATGTGGTTTGCTTCATGATTCATGCAATTCATTCATCATGCTAGCTTTAGCCCTTTAATTACTAATTTACTTTGTTTCTCTCTTTCAGGCACGCTACAATAAGGCGGATAAGGTGCCAGAGGTGTACGACCTGTATGCCATGGCCCACACTGGCTCTTACAAGAAAGTCAAGGCATTCTCTGTGTCTGACCTCGATGATCCAAAGAACTTCACCAACATCTCCGCCCACGACAAGCTCGTGCAATATAGAGATCAGGGGAAAGCGAGGAAAGGGGAGGACTTTAACCGGAGCCAGGGTCCCATTGATACAGAGTTGCTGATGATATCTGGTGGCGGGAGGTCCCCTGGATCCATAGCCATGGGAGATGGACTTATCCGTTGTCCTAGCACTCTCCCGGAGATCAAGGCGCGCCAGTCGAGCTCCGCTCCTGAGATAAGGCCTCGTGAACGGCCAGTCCAACTCGCCATCAAGGTTAGTTATACGTACTCAGCTATCTTTCTCCATTACATTGTGTGCGCTTCCATCAATGATTACAAATGGTCATGTGAGTGGTGTTGCAGGCTGCTATACAGAGTGAGAGAGATAGAACGGAGAAACTTCTGGCGGAGGCGGCGGAGAGGCAGCGGGAGTTGGAGGAGTGGACGACAAAGATGTTGGAGGAGGAGAGGGCACGGAATGACATGCAGGCAAGGGCCATGTATGAGCTCCTTATGGTAAGTTTCTTCTGCAGATTACTTGCTAGTCTTAACATTTGAGTCTCATTACTAACTAGTATGACTCTTTTGTGAAAACCAAATGTGCAGTCTGTGTGCGAGAAGTCCGGTCAGACCGCTCCGCCGATGCCAGTGATTGCTCCTGGGAGCACGGTGAGTTTAATTTGAATGGACATTACTTGCTAGTCTTAACATTTGAGTGTCATAATGCTAACGAGACATTGGAAATAATCTTTGGTGCAGCTTAACTCCAGAAACGCATCGCACGATCCTTCTCCAGCTACCGGCATGAGCCAGCCCGCTCCTACACCTCCCTGATCACGGTAAGTTTCTCTAGACTTAGACTTAGCTTTATTTCCTCCAATATGCTTACCATAATGACCTAGAGTTAGCTTCTTTTCCTTCAAAATGACTTAATAAGCTTACTTATGTCAAAAATTGCATAATTAACTTAGTTAGCTCATAAACGATCCATTTTACCTAAGTTAGCTCTAATATGACTCATTTTACCTTAGTTAGCTTACAAGTGATCCAATTTATCCAAGTTAGCTCTAAAATGACCCATTTTAGTAGATTAGCTCATAAATGATCCATTTTACCTACGTTAGCTTTAAAATGACCCATTTCACCTAGGTTAGCTCCAAAATGACCCATTTCACCTAGGTTAGCTCCAAAATGACCCATTTCACCTAGATTTGCTCCTAAACGATCAATTTCACCTAAGTTAGCTAAAAACGATCCATTTCACCTAAATTAGCTCTTAAATGATCCATTTCACCGAAGTTAGGTCATAAACGACCCATTTCAACTAAGTTAGCTCATAAAAGCTCATAAATGATCCATTTCACCTAAGTTAGCTAAAAAACAATCCATTTCACCTTACTTAGCTCAAAAACGATGCCCTTCACCTTAGTTAGCTCATAAATGACCCATTTCGACTAAGTTAGCTCATAAATGATCCATTTCAACTAAGTTAGCTCATAAACAACCCATTTCAACTTTGTTAGCTCATATATGATCCATTTCACCTAAGTTAGCTCATAAATGACATATACTTCTTGTTATAGTCTTCTTCTTGTTCTAGTCACCTATTTCTAACTTTCTTATTTACCATTTTGCAGATTTCAGTCACTTCATGGAAGCTAGCTTGCTATGATGGAGTGCTTGCTTTTCCTTTGATGAAACTTTGCATTGTATCTAGCTTGCTATCATGGAACTTGCTTATGTATGAACAATGTGTATGGATGGAACTTGCTTATGTATGAACAATGTGTATGGATGAAACTGATGTGTGAAACTGATGTGATATGTGATATGAAACTTATGTGCTGGATATGTGATATGAAACTTATGTGCTGGATATGTGATATATATTTGCTGTCATATATATTTGCTGTGAAAATTGTTGGAGTAAAAAAACAGAAAAAAAGAGACAATATGCAGGATCTTTGTCGTCTGCCACCGACGGCAAAGAGATCTTTGCCATCAGCAGCGGACGGAAAAGAGGCCACGTGGCAGGCAACTGTGCTTCCTGGGAGGCTGACCAATTTGGTCAGTTTGCCCACAGTGGCTGACGGCAAAGGCTTTGCCGTCCGCAGCGGATGGCAAAGGCCTGCCGTTAACCACCTAATGGAGTAACAGCGCATTTATTGTCGTCCGTCTTCTTTGCCGTCCGCTGCTGATGGCGAAGGCCCCTTTACCGTCAGCTGACGGCAATGCAGCTCTTAGCCGTGCCCTACTTTGCCGTCACCTTTTGCCGTCCGCGGCTGACGGTAAAGGTCTTTGTCGTCCGCCATCCATGCCTTTGCCGTCCGCCGTGGCATATGGCAAAGTAGCAGATTCCTGTAGTGCAAGGGGTTGGTTCCCTTCCCTCTACAGCCCATGAGGCCCTCCGGGACAGGTGGCCCCTCCCGGTGGACCCCCGGAACCCCTCCGGTGGCCCCGGTACAATATCGGTATGCCCCCGAATATTTCCGGTGGCCGTATGACAACTTCCCATATATAAATATTCACCTCCGGACCATTCCGGAACTCCTCGTGACGTCCGGGATCTCATCCGGGACTCCGAACAACATTCAGTAATCACATACAAATCTTCCTTATAACCCTAGCGTCATCGAACCTTAAGTGTGTAGACCCTACGGGTTCGGGAATCATGCAGACATGACCGAGACAACTCTCCGGCCAATAACCAACAGCGGGATCTGGATACCCATGTTGGCTCCCACATGTTCCACGATGATCTCATCGGATGAACCACGATGTCGAGGATTCAAGCAATCCCGTATACAATTCCCTTTGTCAATCGGTACGTTACATGCCCGAGATTCGATCGTCAGTATCCCAATACCTCGTTCAATATTGTTACCGGCAAGTCACTTTACTCGTTCCGTAACGCATGATCCCGTGACCAACTACTTAGTCACATTGATCTCATTATGATGATGCATTACCGAGTGGGCCCAGAGATACCTCTCCGTCTTACGGAGTGACAAATCCCAGTCTCGATTCATGCCAACCCAACAGACACTTTCAGAGATACCTGTAGTGCACCTTTATAGCCACCCAGTTACGTTGTGACATTTGGTACACCCAAAGCATTCCTACGGTTTTCGAGAGTTGCACGATCTCATGGTCTAAGGAAATGATACTTGACATTAGAAAAGCTCTAGCAAACGAACTACACGAACTTGTGCTATGCTTAGGGTTGGGTCTTGTCCATCACATCATTCTCCTAATGATGTGATCCCGTTATCAATGACATCCAATGTCCATAGTCAGGAAACCATGACCATCTGTTGATCAACGAGCTAGTCAACTAGAGGCTCACTAGGGACATGGTGTGGTCTATGTATTCACACATGTATTACGGTTTCCGATCAATACAATTATAGCATGAACAATAGACAATCATCATGAACAAGGAAATATAATAATAAACATTTTATTATTGCCTCTAGGGCATATTCCCAACAGGTACCAAAGTAATCCAGGAGTGGATCACTGGACAGCGGTCAAGAACATCCTGAAATACCTGAAAATGACTAAGGATATGTTTCTCGTTTATGGAGGTGACAAGGAGCTAGTCGTAAATGGTTACTTCGATGCAAGCTTTGACACTCATCCGGACGATTCTAAATCGCAAACCGGATACGTGTTTATATTGAACGGTGGAGCTGTCAGCTGGTGCAATTCTAAACAAAGCGTCGTAGCGGGATCTACATGTGAAGCGGAGTACATAGCTGCTTCAGAAGCAGCAAATAAGGAGTCTGGATGAAGGAGTTCATATCCGATCTAGGTGTCGTACCTAGTGCATCGGGTCCAATGAAAATCTTTTGTGACAATACTGGTGCAATTGCCTTGGCAAAGGAATCCAGATTTCACAAGAGAACCAAGCACATCAAGAGACGCTTCAACTCCATCCGGGACCAAGTCCAGGTGGGAGACATAGAGATTTGCAAGATACATACGAATCTGAATGTTGCAGACCCGTTGACCAAGCGTCTTCCACGAGCAAAACATGATCAGCACCAAGGCTCCATGGGTGTTAGAGTCATTACTGTGTAATCTAGATTATTGACTCTAGTGCAAGTGGGAGACTGAAGGAAATATGCCCTAGAGGCAATAATAAAGTTATTATTTATTTCCTCATATCATGATAAATGTTTATTATTCATGCTAGAATTGTATTACCCAGAAACATAATACATGTGTGAATACATAGGCAAACATAGTGTCACTAGTATGCCTCTACTTGACTAGCTCGTGAATCAAAGATGGTTAAGTTTCCTAACCATAAACATGAGTTGTCATTTGATTAACGGGATCACATCATTAGGAGAATAATGTGATTGACTTGACCCATTCCGTTAGCTTAGCACTTGATCGTTTAGTATGTTGTTATTGCTTTCTTCATGACTTATACATGTTCCTATGACAATGAGATTATGTAACTCCCGCTTACCAGAGGAACACTTTGTGTGCTACCAAACGTCACAACGTAACTGGGTGATTATAAAGGTGCTCTACAGTTGTCTCCAAAGGTACTTGTTGAGTTGACGTATTTCGAGATTAGGATTTGTCACTTCGATTGTCGGAGAGGTATCTCTGGGCCCTCTCGGTAATGCACATCACTATAAGCCTTGCAAGCAATGTAGCTAATGAGTTAGTTACAGGATGATGCATTACGTAACGAGTAAAGAGACTTGCCGGTAACGAGATTGAACTAGGTATTGAGATACCGACGATCGAATCTCGGGCAAGTAACATACCGATGACAAAGGGAACAACGTATGTTGTTATGCGGTTTGACTGATAAATATCTTCGTAGAATATGTAGGAGCCAATATGAGCATCCAGGTTCCGCTATTGGTTATTAACCGGAGACATGTCTTGGTCATGTCTACATAGTTCTCGAACCCGTAGGGTCCGCACGCTTAAAGTAAGATGACAGTTATATTATGAGTTTATGTGTTTTGATGTACCGAAGGTTGTTCGGAGTCCCGGATGTGATCACGGACATGACGAGGAGTCTCGAAATGGTCGAGACATGAAGATCGATATATTGGACGACTATATTTGGACACCGGAAAGGTTCTGGGTGAGATTGGGACAATAGCGGAGCTCCGGGAGGTTATCGGAACCCCTCGGGTGGTATATGGGCCTTACTGGGCCTTAGTGGAAAGGAGGGGAAAGGAGCAAGGGAGGCCCCCCCCCAAGCCCAATCTGAATTTGGAGGGGGGCGCCCCCCTCCCCTTTCCTTCCTCTCTCCTTCCTCTTCCTTCCCTCTCCCTCTCCTAAATAGGAAAGGGGGGAGTCCTACTCCCGGTGGGAGTTGGACTCCTCCCCTAGGGCGCGCCACCCCCCTTGGCCGGCCCCCTCCTTCACTCCTTTATATACGGGGGAGGGGGCACCCCATAGACAGAACAATTGATCATTGATCTCTTAGCCATGTGCGGTGCCCCCCTCCACCATATTCCTCCTTGATAATATCGTAGCGGTGCTTAGGCGAAGCCCTGCGACGATAGAACATCATCATCGTCACCACGCCGTCGTGCTGACGGAACTCTCCCTCGACACTCTGCTGGATCGGAGTACGAGGGACGTCATCGAGCTGAACGTGTGCAAGAACTCGGAGGTGCCGTAGTTTCGGTGCTTGATCGGTCGGGCCGTGAAGACGTACGACTACATCAACCGCGTTGTGCTAACACTTCCGCTTTCGGTCTACGAGGATACGTGGACACACTCTCTCCTCTCGTTGCTATGCATCACCATGATCTTGCGTGTGCATAGGATTTTTTTTTGAAATTACTACGTTCCCCAACAGAAACCAGAATGTGGAGACACACTATTGTGGTGTATGTGATGTGTGGTTGCTGCATGTATGCACGTATCTGTACTTGCCTCCACTCACTTATAAAAACATATAACATGCATTACGTCCCACACTTGGTTGTCTACTTGTAGGACCATGTACCCTAAGTACTAGTAGTGATGAATTCGAACCCCCCGAGAATGATTTATCACTCAAGCACTGCTTCATCTATTTAATTCTTTTTTAGTTCTGTTAAACCCCTTTTCATTACAGTTTCCTTAATGACCAATAGAATAGGTTATTTTCAGACTACAGTCTAGGTGTGAACATTGTTGATCTGTGACAACGTAGTTGCCAGATTAGTAGTTAACTGCGCGTCGCTCCCTGTGAGTTTGGCAAAACTTACTTGTCATGAATTGCAACATCCATGTGCACTTGCAAGTCATCACCGGCAAGAGGCCCTCTTTGGCATTACATAGCAGATTATCAATGTGTCCCATGAGCTCTCAAGAAGGAAGGATCCAGAAGACTTGGCGATCAAGATGAAGAGACTGGGTCGGAGGAGGACCATACGCACCACCTAGTCGGTTAGGACTCATGTAAACTCTAGACCACTAGCACCCTTTATAAGCCAGGGGAGGGGGAGTCAATAGACATCCTACAATCTATCTCTCGATTCATCGGTGCCATGTACACCACATTATTGCAATATAACAAGAGCAGAAGTAGGATTTTACCTCCACCTTGAGGGCCTAAACCTATGTAAACCGATCTCCTACTATCCTTATGTTTGTTCCTGCTAGTCGCAGCGCTCTATCAAGGGGTTTGCCAGAATTTCACCGACAACTAATGTTGTTGCATATGTTTAATATCAATGTTTGGACTAGCTCAAACCTATGCTATGTATGATGCAAATGTAGTAGGCATGAACTGTTTAATTATGTTACCTATATGGTACTAATGTGTAAGCGTTGTTCAATTGTGCAATTAAGTACTTTAAATTAGTGCTTGAAATGAGTTTATGTACAAATTTTTTAAGTTTAAGGGATCTCCTAGCTGAAGACAAGTTAATCCCTCGAAAAATTGACTCCTTGTGATAGGGAGAAGGTGTGAAGGATTAAGTTTAGGGGGTCTGCTAGAGATACTCTTACAAAGCATATCAAGGAAAAAGGAATAGAAGTAGCCACACCCTGCTATAAAACACCCGAGACTACTAACTAGAAGAGAAATCGCACCTCCTAGAGAAAACACCGGTCAAGCAAGATTAGGAACCTATAATTTTGCTTTTTCCTCAATAGGTTTAGCCAGAACATATACAACACGGTCCAAATAAGCATACTCACGGGTATCTGAGCAATTCTTTTTGTTGCTTTTACTCATCATAGAGGATTATCCCTCGTTCCTAAACGTCTTCAAATTGTTTACTTTTTCCTTCAGGGGTCTTCAAATCGGTTGCCCCCACCAACGGCGCCGTTGCACATGACATCCCGCCGCACTCCCTCTATTTGCCCCTACTGCCCAGTGCTGATTTGCCGCACTGTAACACTCTTCTCCCAACATCGATGCTGGTCGAAGTCGTCCCGAGCTCATCCACCGGTTGTTGCTTGTCGCAGATCACATGATTGTTATTTTTGAATAATTTGATCGAGCGCACTCTTGATTAAATGTTGTTGGTCGGATGTAATTGATATCTTTTTTATACTACTCACTCCGTTCCTAAATATAAGTCTCTTTAGACATTTCAAATGGTCTACAACATACTGATGTACGTAGACATAGTTTAGAGTGTAGATTCACTCATTTTGCTTCGTATGTAGTCACTTGTTGGAATCTCTAAAAAAGACTTATATTTGCGAACGGATGGAGTAACATTATCATCCTCTGTCAATAGGAAAAATCTAGCTCGACGATAGGAGCACGTGCGTACATACTTGCATGCCATACATTTTGTAGTGGGCCAGGCACATGCATAGCATAGACCGCGTACGTCGACGGGAAAGTTGATGGAAAGCGAGGCGTGAAATGGTCAGCACTCAGCAGGCCACAAGGTAAGCATTGACTTGTTCAAAGTCCAAACGCACATGATCGTTCAACCGCGAGTTCCAATTTATCTTTCCAGCAGTCAACCTACCACGCTTGCGCGTGCCACCCAACCCAACCCAGGCTGGGCGCTTGCTTTGCCTGTGTATAAAGGGAGGGAGCCGTCAGCGAGCCAACCCAACCCCCGTGAAGCATCATCCACCTTCTCTCCTTGCGTCGCCTTGCAACTTGCATTGCATTCCAGCCGCCATCTCTGACAGCAATCCATGGCCGCCATGAAAACCATCGCTCTCCTTGCCGTGATCTCGGGCGCCGCCCTGGGCACCGCGTCGGCGGTGACCCACCGCGTCGGCGAGCCGGGCGGCGCGTGGGACCTCACCACCGACTACGGCAGCTGGGCGTCCTCCAGGGAGTTCCACCCGGGCGACGAGCTCATCTTCAGGCACCAGCCAGGGGCACACAACGTGCTCGAGATCAGCAAGGCCGACTACGACTCCTGCAATGCCACCAGCCCCATCACCACCTTGGGCTCCGGCTTTTTCACCTACGTCGCCCTTCCCGCCGTCGGCACCCGCTACTTCATCTGCGGTTTTCCTGGCCACTGCACCACCACCGGCACCGGCGGCATGAAGCTCAAGATCGACGTCTTGCCAGGTTCCCCCTCGTCGTCGCCCGCCCCGATCATGTCGCCGCCCTCCTCCGCCGCCACCTCTGCCAGGGCCACAATAGGATTTGCCGATTTGGCCTTGTCGTCCTGCTGGCGACCGGTCTCATGGCTTGAAATGCATGTATTCTTCATTAGCTGATGATGCCTGGTGGATTCAACCGATGTAAAGACTGTAGCCTGTAGGTTTCCCCCCTTTTCATAAAACAAAAAAAATTGAGTTGCCGCAGACACATACCAGCTTATACTATAGAGGAATGCTAACGACGAGTCGACTAGTGGTTAGCGACAGATCTGCACGATCGTAACCCATCTTCCTCTCGTGACCCGCATGCTTGATTCCACCGATTTTTTTTCTTCTCTCAAAAACCGTATACGCCAATAGTAAATCGCTAGTGGTTTTTTGGTTTTTTGAAACACAATATAAAAAGAAAATAAAAGTGCTAGTAAGGGGACTTGACCCAGGTCTATTCATTTGACTTTGAGCCCAATAACCAACTAAGCCACATTCAATTGTTGTCTATTGCATATGAACAAGGTTATTTGAACCTTTCTTTTTTTCTGTCATATCAGCGATAATAAATTCTTTTCTTGGTAACTTTGGCATGACCAGCGTGATAACTATGACTTGAGCAACATGATAACTATACTATGATAAGCCTGATAACTATAATATGAGAAGGTTAATGACTATACCATGAGAAGCATGGTAAATTTAGCAATGGGTAGTGGTAACTTCACACTGGGGTATGTTTCGACAAAAAAATAGTTACCAGGAGATCAAGATTTGTTTCCAACATCTTTTTCTCCCAAAAAATATCAGGCCAGCGATGTATGAGTTATCAAGCCATTCGCACAAAAAATAACCGGGGATATTTCATCAACGTGCCTCCCTCCACCCGGTCGCCAAATTTACCAAGACCTAGGTACATAAGTTATCAGGTCAGCAATGTGTGAGTTATCATGATATTCACATAATAGTTATCGGGGTATATTTCATCACCTCTATTCGCCAAAGTTACCAGGATCGGGCTGCATAAGTTATCAGGTCTCCGATGTATGAGTTACCATGATATTCACACCAAAGTTATCGGGGGATGTTTCATCAACACCCACCCATACGCCAAGTTATGAGGACGAGATATGTAAGTTATCAGGACCGGGGTACACAAATTATCAGATTTATGATGTGTGAGTTATCATGCTATTCACATAAAAAGTTACCGAACGTATATTTCACCAACAACCCCCCCCCCCCCATCCGGTCGCCAAATTTACCATGACCGGCATACATAAGTTATCAGGTTTGTGATGTGTGAGTTACCATGCTATTCACATAAAAGTTATCGGGGGTATATTTCATCACCCCTCCTTGCGAAAGTACCAGGATCACGGTGCATAAGTTATTAGGTTTTCGATCTGTGGGTTACCATGCTATTCACATGAACGTTGCCGCTAGCGCCGCCGCCTGCTTGGCCACCACGAGGAGCTGCTGCTACACTTGGTCTCACGCCTGGTAGCTCTCCTTGGCCACCTGGCGCAAGAGGAAGGAGATTGGGCGCCGTCGGCGGAGAGAAAAGGAGGTAGGGATAAGGTGGATTGTGAGCCGCTCATTTCCTATCTGACGACGTGGGACTCGTTCGGATCTGAAGCAAACGCGCGACCAGTCGGAAATTAGCTTTCTTTACACATAAGTTATCGGAGGTATGTTTTTCAACAACTCCCTCTCTTTCCCGCCAGTCAAATGTTACTGTGGTGTTTGTACATAAGTTATCCAGTCTATGATGTGTATATTATGATGTTATTAAGGATAAGTTGTCGGGTCTTTATACCTAAGTTTTCAGGTCCGTGGTGTGTATGTTACCATGCTATTTAGACAAAGTTATCAAGGGTATGTTTTCAACAACTTTTTTCAGGTAAAAAATTTACCGCGGTGTATGTACATAAGTTATCAGGTCTACGGTGCATATTTACCATGTTATGTACATAGAAATTATTGGGTGTGTGTTGGCTAAAAAAAATCCAGGATCAAAAAGCTACCGTGATGTTTGCATGTAAGTTATCATGTATAATTTGCCTATATTATAATGTTATTAACACAGAAGTTACGGGTGTATGTTTCATAACAACTATTTTCCCGAATAAAAGTTGTCATGGTGTCTGTAGCTAAGTTTTCAGGTCTCCAGGCTGTCTCAATACTTACATATAATTTATCACGGTATGTTTCAATAACTTTTTCTAGGTAGATGTTAATGAGAAAAATTCACACATTATGCGCTAGAGATAATCCAAGAAAGGAACAAGAAAAACACATAATTTCGGGCGATATGTTATTAATACAAGGTCAAATACGTAGCTTTTGTAGTTTTCACAACCACATGTTTTAGTTGAGTTGGTGGAACGGGTCATTCACTTATCACCACGTACCACGTCCTGGGTTCGAGTAACCGTTCCTGCACTTTGTTTTTGTTCCCATCCAGATTACTAACAAGAGATAAATTAGGAGAGAGAGAAGATCTAGGCAGTAAAAAAATCGCAGAAAAATCGGGCAACTAGCGGAAGAGAGAGGGAAGATATCGGCGGTTAAAAAAATCAGGAGTGATCGTGGCCGAAAAATTAGGGAACTAGCGATCGAAGGAAATCGTCCGTGCCTATCGCTAAGGGAATCGTTTAGAAACGGCGCACCGGCCGAACCGTTCCGCCGGTTCGCACGCCACGCTGGCAAACACGCCCGCGCATTCCCTTCTCCTTCCTTACACGCCTCCATCCTCTACCTCCAGCCTACGTGCGCGCACCTCCCCTCCCCCCGAGCTGCGACTGGGCCTCCACGAACTCCATCGCCGGCGGCCAGGCGCTCCCTCGCCGGCGGCGAGCCGCTCCCTCGCCGGCCACCATGGCTGCCTGCTGCCATGGCCAGATCCATCCCCAACGTACAGCTTTCTAGGGCGCGCATCCCCTCCCCTCCTCCTCCTCCCGGGCAGCGACTGGGCCACCACAAGCTCCATCGCCGGCGGCCAGGGCACTCCCTTGCCGCCCGCCATAACTGCCTGCCCGCCATGCCCAGATCCACCCGCGTATAGAAGTGTTGCTACCGTCACCTAAAAAAGCTTCAACGGCCATTCAAAAAAGCTTCAACCATAGACATAGAAAGCTTCAATGGCACTGCACAACAAGGGGAAGCTGCAACCATAGTTGATTTTTGCTACTACCGGCGAAGCTTTTTGCTACATCCATCAGGCGGAGCTCGGACCTCGCGACGACGACAACGATGTTTTGCTGCAACCGTAGCAGGATTTTGCTACAACTAGCATCGTTTTTTGCTACAACCGGCATAATGTTTTTGCTACATCCATCATGGCCGAGCTGCGACCCGCGACGACGACGACGGCTTTTTGTTACAACTGTCATAGGTATTTGCTACGTCCGGCAAAGGGCTTTGTTACATCCGTTCATTTTTTCAGAATGCAAATGTTTTTTGCTACAACCCGTTTTTTTTTTTGTTGCAACCATGTCTCCATTTTGCTACGACCAACAACGAAAAATGCTACAACGGTCAATTATATTTGCTGGAACCAGTCAATCGTCAGCGAGGCGGAGCTGCATCCATGGCGTGCGCAGGCGGGATCCATCCATGGCGAGCGCGGACGGAGAAGCTGCATCCATGGCGAGCGCGGCCAGCGGAGCTGCATCCATGGCGAGCGCGGCCAGAGGAGCTACATCCATGGCGAGCGCGGATCTCCGACGAGCGCGGGCGGCGGAGCTGCATCCATGGCGACCGCTGTTCTTGGGCAAACGCAAAAGGCCGGCGAGGGCGCCCACCGGCGACGAGGAAACGCCGCGGTGGTGCTTCAAGCTCGGCCGTTCTCTCACGCGGTATGGCGTGGTCTCGGCGGCGCTCGGGGGGAGGAGACAACGTGAGGAAGAAGGGAGCCTGGGCGAATCGTTTTCTTACCTAGATCTGACGGCCTCCCGCGATTTGATCTGACAGCCCGCGCGCGACCAGCCGAAACGTTGGGCCGGTGCGCCGGCGCAGATCACTGCCCTATCGCTAATTGCCAGTCGGCAGGAAAATAGCTTTTCCGTATACTATATTGTTAACTGGTTATTATTGTTGAATACATACACGTAATGTATTTAAGAGCGAGCAAAGGGTGCCTGTGAGCTCGAGCTCACAATAGCACTTTCGCTTGCATTGTATCTTCAAATTGGTTGCTATCTCACCGAACCAAATGGACGCTTGTAGCTTTCTACCTTACTAGCATTGCTTGTGGATGAACAGCGCAGCAGGTCATTTTTTTATAAGGCTGTACGTCTAAGCGCCAGTATGTACTATACTTTGACAACGAGCATGCCCTCTTCTCTCTAGAGATGATAATTCGGAATAAATCATGTCAATGCTCAGATTGTCCATTTGCTATGCTTCCTCTAATGCATTTACATCAGAAGATGACAACTAATGGACAGCCATATAACTTGCCAATTTCTCTTCTCAAGTAATAATAGAGAGAATCATGAACCTATACAACTACACAGCGGTAATGAAACCAAAAGGAAGAAAAACTCTAAATGGCATTGAAAGAATACATGGTTGTCCAAAACTTGAAGCCATCCAGTGTTGCTCAACGGCAACCTACACCACAGTGGTGAACATGTACTGTAAAGGATGAGCCTGTAACTATCAGTCCAGTTGTATTTCTTGCAACTGTCCATGCCGCCCATTCATATCATTTGTGATTATATGGATTCTGTCTTTCTTCGGCGACTCCACCTCGTCATTTCCTTTGGGTGATTCTACTGTCCATTCACCATCTAGTTTTTGTGTTTCTCCATGTTTCTCATCATCTATTTTCGGTTCTTCTTCCCGGTGATCATAAGCATCTGTAACCTTGGCATCTGTGCAGTCACTAGCATTGTTCTGTTTTCCCTGAAAAGAACAGATCTTGACAGGTCAGTGCATAACCTGGTAAACGTCTCGGTACAAACTGAGTTGCAAGGAACGGAGGATTTCCTCTTTTTAACTAATTCGCATTGCTTCCATTTGAAAATATCACGGTGGTTCTGTAGTTCAGAACTTGAGATGATAGAATTGTATGCTGACATGTGTAGCTTTTATCTCAAATACAGGGAGTATCTCCATTGTTGAGTTGCAAACTAAAATAGTTTATTGGACTGGCAAGCTGGGCCATTTAAAGTTTAAGCTAGTCAAAACTGGCACGGTCATATATGAGGCACCTCATGTCAGTCTATTGGTCAGAATAAGTTACCTTGTTCTTATCCCGCCAACTCAGTGAAAATGGTCCAAGTAAGTTTATTCTTCTGGACTGAGGCTCCTGGAATGAATCATCTTGTGCAGATGCTCTACAGGGGAATAACAAGCCTATCAAACATCAACATTGGAACACTATGATAGGAAATTTAAGTAGTCTTCTTTTAAAACGGAAGTTAATTAACTCAGATTTATTATCATAGTAGTACACCTAGGGATGCAAGCAGCGGGTCAGAACAATTCGCATCATGTGTTCCAGTGGCTGGCTTAGTACAATTGCCTTTTGATGCCACTACTATAATTTACACTGTGAGAGCAGCTTAGCGGGTGTTGCGGACACATCATCTGTGCATCCTTAAGTACACTGCTAATATGGTAGTGGGGAATCAAACTTCTACAACAGAGCTGCCAGAATTGCACATTAGGAGCCTTAAATAGTAGCACGAAAGATATTCAGAACTTCAGATAGTATCAAAAATCAGATATGTAAATCAATATCAATGTGTTGCCAGGTATAAGCAGCAGGCCGCTTGGTACTACAAACATTCGAAGATGCAAGACTGAGATACCAGGTATAAGCAGCAGGCCGCTTGGTACTACAAACATTCGAAGATGCAAGACTGAGATACCTTGGAGAAGGCAAAGGGGAAAGTGCTTTCTGCTGGCTAGATTGGTATTGCAGTGTGGCCTCCAACATTGTTTCTGCCATTACAGCTCTGTTCTCCATTTGGGCAAGTGATGCCATAGCTTCCTCATACTTCTCCTGCACACGTGTTGTCACCCTGATGAGTACTAAATGAGGAGTATAGCAATCACAGAGCTGGCCTCATTGCATATCAATTCTGACAAATATTTATTCTGACTGGTAGCAAAATAATACTCCCTCCGTTCCTAAATACTTGTCTTTCTAGGCATTTCAACAAGTGACTACATACGGAGCAAAATGAGTGAATCTACACTCTAAAATATGTCTACATACATCCGTATGTAGTAGTCATTTGAAATGTCTAGAAAGACAAATATTTAGGAACGGAGGGAGTATGAGAAAGAGACTGGAGTTTGATTCTTTAATGCAAACATTGCTAGTTAAAACAATAAAATAACAGCATATAGTCTGAGAACACAAGATATGGTATATTGTGATATTCAACTATGTGCAAGTTAAATGTGGGACCTGGGCAATATCATTCCCATAATTACAAGAAATTATGTATGCCTGAGCCATTATGTATGCCTTTGCCTGTTGGGGAAACAACCATAGCTGGGAAGAATAGGGGAGCCTGCTCGAGATGCCCTTAGACATCTTTTGAGCGAATGTTGCAACTATTTTGAACAAGTGTTTGTTTTTTTTGTTGATACATATGCCAAAATCTCTAATAACATGATTGTCCATATTATTTACCAGACGCTGACGCTACACACATGCCTGGGATTTCAGTTAGTTGACTTAGTTCTGAACAAAACAAGTGATGCATAAGAAAACCAGAGATGATCTGCACAGGCAATAGATGAAGTTGGCTAATTAACCTGCAGCACATTAGCAGCGTATCTCTGAGCAGCAGCATCCTGCTCTGCAGAGATGCGTGCTTCTTCTGCAAATTTCAGTTCTTGTTCCACACGCATCACCAGCTTCAATATGATTCCTTGTTAGTGAATATGTCATAGTAAAAACTAGATAGAGATACATTTGTGAAGCGATAACAAACTGTACCTGAAACATTGCTTGCTCCTGTTCCTGCTTGTCTGATAGGGCCTGCTTTAGTTCAGATAATTCGTGTTCCAATTGCTCAGCCTAAAACAGAAGAGTTGTGATTTGCAAGATTATTTTTTCAACCATATGTCAGTCATCGAATGAACTACTCCCTCCGTTCCAAAATATAGTGCTTCCTCTATTCCCGCGCTTCAACTTTGACCATAAATTTAACCAACGAGACCGACTGCGGCAGGAGCAAAAGTTATACCAGTGAATTCATATTCAAAAGAAGTTTTCAATTATATAATTTTTTCTCCCGCCGCAGTCGGTCTCGTTGGTTAAATTTATGGTCAAAGTTGGACCTCGGGAAGCGTGGGCGCACTATATTTTGGAATGGAGGGAGTATGATAGACTGGCAGAGACTATAATTTGGTGAATGGTCATTACAAAATTGAAGTGCAGGTATATCTGGCTATACCTTTGCACTTAATTGGCGTCTATTATCTTGCTTTACCATTTCCATCAATGCTGTCTCTAGCTCATCAGCTCTGAATAGCAGAAAAACAGAATAATTAAAAAGGGACACTTAGACTGAAGCATAGTGTGGTTAAGTTTCAACTAGTTATGATGTAAGATTTCTGGGATTTTCAAGTCATTGCAGAAAATTGGACCATCAAACAGCACAAGAAACCAGGAACATTTACTTGGAACAATTGTAACTATTTTAAAAGTGGAGGGATCATACAAAATTGTTCCTTCCAGCACACTAGAACAAACTACACCCATGAAACGTGGCAACTAGATCAGACATACCTATGAACGATTGTTAGCAACCTGTGACAAAAATCAATCATGAAAATGCAGAAAATGTACCTGAGAACAGCTGATCTTCTCTCCTCTAGCAATCGGCATAACTCAAACTTCAGCCAGGTGACCTGCAGTAATACAATTAACACAAATTAGTGTATTACAGCAACCACTTGAGTTGTTGAGCTACTACTAGGGGTAGAAATAAAAATAGAGGGATCACAAGTTGCAATGACTTGGATACAGTATTAATGATTGGACTATGATTGAGATGGCTACCTGGTCCTTCGGATCCGGCATCGAATCAATCTCAGAATTGACTGTCAGGGCACCATACATATCATCGATGTCTCCAGAATCACCCTCTTGGTTGACATCTCCGTCTGCAACATCACTCATTTGGTCTGCAGAATCATTTATTGACACCAGCGGTTCAGGCTCGCGTTTGAAATTATAGAGCTTTGATGCAAGTCCGCTCTCCTTGCAGACACCTAGACCTTTTGCCCTTTCTTCCATGGATAATATAACAGATGGCCGGTGTTTGTTCCTCAGATCTTGCAATCCTGTTTCATTTACAGACTGATATCCCATGCGAGCTGTCAGGACAAGCTGGCTGCTGTCAAAAGTAGACCCAGCTAAAGACTGCAAAAGGGTAACTGCGTCACCAGCATCTTTTGTAGTCACAAGTGCAGGGCCTGCAATTAGCGCAAGAATTCAAACATCAGTCTCGATCCAATTCATGAGATGGACTTTTTTCATGACATAATATCAATCCCTTTTTGGGTTAGTACGACAAATCAAAACTGTGCTTTGTACCATAAAACTCCAGGAGTGCAAGGGCTGTCCGGAATAGCATCACACGATTCCCATCAAACAGAAGCACATCCCATACACGGAGGACTGAAATGTTCAAACAGAAAAGCAATATAAATTTGTATCATTTTTTCAACATCAAAACAGAGCAAATGCACGAGACTTTTACACTGGACAAGCTCATTGCTTACACAACAATAAAGAATAAATATAACTGATTATTAGAAACCAAAATATTATCGTTCCTATGTGACAGCCATTAAGATCAGAGAAACATGGTTATGGCCATCTTCACACTTTCTCGGGAGGGCGAGGGCCCGCTTCACCAACTTCTCCCGGACCTACTCCTTATGAAGATCACATGGATCTACGTTCCATCACATAGATGTTGTTATCAATAGAATCGTTACACCAGATTAGTGCTGTTCACATGTTCACTAAAAGTGATGTTGGTTTGGGCTTGCTCATGGGACATCAATGTGCTTCGTTGAGGCAACCTCATATTGTTAGCTAAGGTAAACTACTAGAAAATGTACTTCTAGAAGCAGCAACTGTTGAAAAAACATAGGGGAACACTAACCACTTTCCCACGGAAGTACATTGGTGAAAATGGATAGGAACCATGGTCCAGTAACCCATGCAACTTCAACACCGAGGTAGTCCAAGTGATTTGCTGCATTGAGAAGCATGTCAAGCCATGAAGTTTTGGGTTTTTTGCAGTTATTTACTAAATGAGTCCCATCGCACCAATAATGCATTATATTTGTAATAAGTTGCTAACCTAATTTCGGGAATTTCTCACGGACTAGCTCCTCTAAAACAAGCTGATCCACCTGAATGGATACCAAACATTAATTTTGCATAAGCAGTGATAAAACTTGGAATCAAGCACTGGCATATGCAAGCATTGAAAAAGATAGTAACTGCCAACATCACAGTACCTGGGACTCCATCATTTCTTCAGAAAAGTACCCATCAAAGTAGTCATCAATAATTCCTGCCAATGTCCTGTTATACCATAAAGAGATTTAATATACTATTTAAATGAGCTATTTTGAGATCATAGGGTTCGCAACCCCAAACCCAGATAACAGTAGTGGTGGGTGTACCAAAATGCGTTCTCTTCTGGCATCAATAGAAGTAAGAGACCAGCAAAGAAGTTCATTGCCTACAGTATTCAACAGAAAAATCGTTGCTATGAGAAAAGTTAAAAAATGTCCAGGCATAAAAAATTGTCTACGATATCATAGTAACAGCAGAATATTGATCAAGCCTTCTATAGTAACGTGTATTATTTATTGGAACCATTTAGTAGTAGGTTTTGGGTCCAGTAGTAGGGTATCTGACTTTGAGTACAACAAGTTTACATCAAATGTTGTTCAGAGAAACAAATAACATCCAGCAACATAGAGGAAATATGTGGGGTGGCATTAATGGAGATACACTTACCTGACAGTAACCAACTGTTGGATTGTGTCTAGCATAAGCCAGAAGCAAGCGTCTCAAGGCATTTCTTCCAACATCATCTAAAGCAGGATGACCAGGAAAAGTTCTGGGCAAGTCCTATAAGAGCCCAAATGTGTCAAATTGGCCTCTATTAGCATTCCCGGATGCACATTTTAACAAAAAGGACAATACTTTTCCATGGCAATGAACACGAGTGTCTACCTTCTCTATTTGCCCTTTACACTTTTCGGCGGAAAATGCTGACAATACTTCAGGTCTTTCATCAACTCCTTCTGAGGCCAAAGAATCTGAACATTCGCCATCTTCTAATTCACCTTCAGAAGCAAGCAGACTACCATAATACCCTTCTACTCTGCGAGCTCCAACACCAACAAAAGCTTGCCACAGCTGTTATCACAAAAGCAATGGGCTACTGAATGAGCCGTGCAAATAGATTAGCGAAATAAATAGAAAAGCTATAGGAAACAGGCTGCACCTCTCCTCTCAAAGCCATTGGCAGTCCACCATGGACAAGACACTCCAACTCTTCCTTCAAAGAATAAGTTTCTTCTTGACTGGTGTTGCCAATTTCAGCACTCACATCACCTGACTGCACTTCTTGGCTAGGGTCAACCTTATCTGCGTCATAGAACTCGTCATCTGAGTCCGCTGACACCTTGCTCTCTTCAACTGTCACAAGATGGGTGGATTCCTTTGACTGCAGCCTGCCAGCAGATAAATACTTCTTCTCAACACGCAGACCCATCACCTGCTCGATGTTGCCCAGGGATGACCGAATTGGCTCCCATGATTCAACCTTACGAGTCCCTTGTGCACTCCTCTCATGCAACAATTCAGAACTTCCATTCTCAGAATTCTCCTCAACTGCAGATTCGACTTTGTCCGCGGACAGTGCAACCTTCGCATCATGTCCAGACGACTCAGACCGCCTCTCAAGGAAGTTCTTCCATCTATCGGATCTCTCCTCCTCCTCCTCCTGTAAGTACAAGTGTACAACACCCATCAGTAACAGGCAATACATACATACAACAATTCAGGCGTGCATATTATACCTTGTAGATGCCTGCGTACTCCTTGTAGCGCTGCAAGTGTTGGGGGCGCACAGCGAAGCCATAGGCATCCCTGATTCAATCACATGACATCAGGAATGAAGTAATGGCACTATTTACAAAGAAATATAATAAATAAATACGCATAATAATACTTAAAACTTGAAGGTTCTATACTTGTATCCCCTCCCAGATACAAAGCGCCCAGACAAAAATTGCTAGAAAATAACCATACTCGGTAAATTATGACCACGCCGCAACTCAATTGCACTTCAAATATTTTTACGAATCCTAAACGCGTTCCAACACTTCATTTGAAGCCCAGATCTTATCGAAAGGCAAACATCACTAAATTCAGCAATTCACCCAATGCCCCCAGCCAATCTACCCGCAGCACAAAACCAGCCTCCGAAATGGGTATGGGATCCAGAGACATCCAACGCTCTGCGACTCGGTAAACACTGAAACGGTCGGTCCAGGCATTTACCCAATTTCGCACGGCATTACCCGCAAAACTTAGCAAACGGCGCGCCGAGATCCCCGGCGCAGGAAGCACGTGGAATCGAAGCCCGCGGAGCGGAAATCTCGCGACGGAACAGAGGAGGGGCGAGACGAGGCGAGATCCTCGGCCACCTAACGCCTACGTACACGCCAAAATTCGGGCGGGGCAAACTCGGGCGCGCTCGCGCGCGCGGGCGTCGAAACCAAGCGAGAAGCGCCCCACCGGAAGTCCCGAGGAGAGTCTTCCGGGACGGCGGGCGGGCGGAGGAGGGGCGGGGGAGCGGGAGCGGGAGGGGCACGAACCGCTTGTGCTCGAAGGCGATGAACGGGAGGCTCTTGGGCTTCATCTCCTCCGCCTCCTGGCGCTGCAACGGCGGTGGCGGCGGCGGCGGGGAGGGGGAGCGGAGCGGAGTGGAGCGGGAGTAACGCAGTGGCGGTGGCTTTGTTGATCTGGTCCCCTCCTCTCCCGGGCTCGGTGCGCGGCGCGGCGCGGAGCGGGCGGAAAGGGACGAGATGCAACGGGACTGGAGTGCGAAACGACGATGGGACTGGACTGGGGAATGAGTCGAATGACCGGCCTCGTGGTTGGCGCCGCGCGTTCTTTTTTCCGGGTTGGCACGGGGAAGCGGAGGTTGGTTGGTTCCGTTCCGTGAGACTTGTGTCCGCCGCGACCGCGACCGCGAGCGAGGGCCGAGATCCCGATCCTCCGTGCGCGGGGGGAGCGGTGTCAGTGTCACGTCGTGTTGGCCGGCTGGCTGTTGCGCGGTGCGGCGGGGTTGAATTCTTGATCTGGTTCGACACCGCCGCATCTTTTCTGAGGGGGATTGACGGTGGTCGACAGCGAGTAAACAACTCTCTACTGACTATGGGCCTGTTTGGTGGTGAGAGTGGGTTTTTGGATCCGGAGATTTTGAAAAATTCAAAACCCTGATTTTTGAAGTTTTAAAAATTTGTGAAAAAAATACGCATGTATATAGTGGTGTCTACTTCGTCTCTGTAAATCTCCATGATGGATTACATTTTGATGCGGTTTACACACAAAAAACATAATCACAAACTTTTATAGTTAACTAGTATGTGCACGTGCGTTGCCACGGGGCCAAATATATTTTAATATCTTTCGAAGCACTTTCACGTGTGAACCGAAGTCGTCATGTCCAAGACCTCGGAGACCTACCTCTGGTGACATCAAAGTTTTCTGTCATTGCTTTAACAGATAAAATAGGTATATGCGGTGGTTGATCTACTTTACTGGGTTAATTTTTTTGAAATGATTTTTTAATAACTTTTTGGGTTAATAAAGAGAGTTGTCTTGGGTGATTGGGTGGTACTTCCTCGTTGAAATTCTTCTGGTTGTTAATATGAGAAAAAAAATTGTACATTATGAAGTTTGCTTAATGGGGGTATTACAGTAATTGCTCTCTCGTCCCTTTCATTTCACATGAACAACCCACATTCATCGTGTCCCGGATCCCATTTCATTCCAAGCTTACAACCACTGTAATGGAGCTCCTCGCTTAGTCGCCTCCATGAAGCTTGACGGTGTAATGTACCTGGGTTGGCCCATTGGCCGAGAGGCCCGTCAATAGGCCGACCTCCTCAGGGCCCAAGAAGTCTGGCAACAGACGAGGGCTCTTTGTTTGATAGGAAGCTCGACTTCCGGATAAACACCATCTTGGCGTGCAAGCCAAGGTCCTCTCAACTAACTTGGAGGGGAGGTCGGTTCTTGTAAGCCCTACCTCCCCCCCCCTTATAAGGCAAGGCTAGGGGAAGGTCAAGGGATATTTGATTCGTAGTCGATACCACGATACTCATTACCACATCTCATCTGTAACCCCCTCACATGAGGCGTTTCCAACATCAGTCTAAAACAAAAGAGGAGTAGGATATTAATTTGACCACGAGGCCTAAAAGTGGGTAAAACCTCTGTGAGCGACCCCCTCTGGTACATCTGGTCAGTGGTCACGCTCACGACATTGGCTATTTTTTGGTACAGTCAGTTGGCGCGCCAGTCAGGGGTTGCATCAGTCAGAGACCAAACTCAAATTGGATCTCCAAGCCACCCGCAACGAGTTCGTGCTGAAGGTCGAATTCTATAGATTGAGTTTGGCACTACATTGATTTGACTTCTTAATGCATCTTTTCTATTGGATATAAGGGTTGGATTCTACAATACTAAATTTGTTTTTCTAGTTTATTTCAATCCAATTGTCAAATTGACCATTTTTCATATTGACTTCTCAAAACATGTCCATAAATTACATTTTAATTTTGTTGTAGACACACAGAGATATCCAGGATATATCTCAAAATTATGTTTTGTGCATGCATAGCCCAAGGTTTCATGGTATCTTACATGAGTTGAGGTACGTCATCTATACCCCATTTTGTAGATGGTGAAATCGGAAGGAAACACTACAATACTGACAAAATGGCTCGAACACTACAATATCGACGGGAGGAGGAGGAAAGCATGAGGTCTTCTCTTCATGGAGAATGCGACTGATATATCATCGCAATTCATTTCAGCTTACTTAAAATATGGACCCTAATATCTGTCGTTCGGTCGCTAGGGAGGACCCACATCGAACAATTTGTTCACGGGGGGGGGGGGGGGGGGGGGGGGGGGCTCCTAGCGATCATTTTCAATCGTTCGGTGGGTGGCAGGCCGGGGCGACTTGATTGACCCAAAAAGGCCTCGTTGGCTGTTACAAAATGCTATGAACCCCCCAAAAACATATTCTTATAAAAACACATACAAAGACTTAAAAAATATAAAAATACATAGAAAAACGAAAATTTGAAAATGACATGCTCTGAATTTATGAAATTGTCATCCTCTAATATTAGAAAATAACCATGGATGTTAAAAAATATATTTAAACTTGTCGTGGTCCGATAATTTGAGTTGTCATGTGAACAAAAAAGAAAGAAAGAAATGTCATGATAAAAATGCTATCTCTTAATAAACAAAAAATTCCATCTAAAAATAAAAATGACATCTTTTAAAAATAATAAATGACATCTCTTAACAGTAAAATATGCCATCTCTTAATAGTAAATATGCCATCTCTTAATAAAAATTGGTATCTATTAAAAATAAAAAATGCCATCTCTTAATAATAAAAATGTCATCTCTTAACAAAAAAGAAAAAATGTTCAAATTACCATGTGACATAGTTAAAAAAATTAGAAACTGCCATGTTGATTTTTTCTAAAGAAATTGCCATCTGGTAAAAAAAAAGAAATGGTAGATTGGGATTCAAACCCAGTGTGGTGTGGTTGTGGTGTTTTGATAATAGTTTTGCTATTTTTTTATAGCGAACTGGTTTGAAAATACGACGTGGCTGGGATCCTGCACCAAGATTCGTACAAATGAATCCCCGAGGAGAGAGGAGTTTGACGGTGAAAGTACAAGTGCTCCCTGGGTGATTTTGGTAATTAATGTCAACATATCTCTTGTTGGACTAATGCCTTTATCTGGTGTATTTCAGACAAGTTCAACAATGGCGTGGAAAGGACAAGTGGATGTGGAAACCCGTCAAGGTGTCAAGGACACGCATTGGCTAAAGCTCAAGACTCTTCATCTTTGTTTTAGTGATCCAAAATCACACTGAGTCCATAGGAAAACCAATACTATTAAAAGGGGATGAGGTATTGCTTAATGGCTTGCTTGCTCAAATGCTTAGTGATATTGCTCCAAATCCCTCAACCACTTTCTCATTCCAAGCATGACAAAACCCTAAACTCCAACTCAGCCCCACCGATTCTTTCTATCTGGAGCCACCGAGTTCATATGACATAAACACTGCCAGAAACCCTAGCAATTCGGTTTCATCGATACGGATCTCGATCTCACCGAGATGGCCCTGCAATCTCTATGTTTCCCTTTGTAACATTTTGGTCTCACCGAAATGAGCAATCCGTCTCACCGAGTTTGCTGGACTGACTCTTTGTTTGTTCTTTGCTAAATTTGGTCTCACCGAGTTGATGCCATCGGCACCACCGAGATGAGGTTTGCCCTAAGCCCTAGCACATCGGTCCCACCGAGTTGTTCCAGTCGATCCCACTGATATTCCTAGCGTTCACATTTTGAACTAAATTGTTCTTACCGAGTTCATCTATTCGGTCTGACCTAGTTGGGTCAAATGTGTGTAACGGTTGGATTTTGTGCGGAGGCTATATATACCCTCCACCCCCTTCTCTATTTGAGAGAGAGACATCAGAATGTGCCTACACATTTTCTGAGAGAGAACCACCTACTCATGTGTTGAGATCAAGATATACCAATCCTACCACAAGAATCTTGATTTCTAGCCTTCCCCGAGTTGCTTTCCACTCAAATCATATTCCCACCATATACAAATCTGTGAGAGAGAGTTGAGTGTTGGGAAGACTATCATTTGAAGCACAAAAGTAAGGAGTTCATCATTAACACAATATCTATTACCTTTTGGAGAGTGGTGTCTCCTAGATTGGTTAGGTGTAGCTTGGGAGCCTCCGTCAAGTTGTGGAGTTGAACCAAGAAGTTTGTAAGGGCAAGGAGATCGCCTACTTCGTGAAGATCTACCCGAGTGAGTCAAGTCCTTCGTGGGCGATGGCCATGAAGGGATAGACAAGATTGCTTCTACATGGACCCTTCATGGGTGGAGCCCTCTGTGGACTAGCGCAACCGTTACCCTTTGTGGGTTGGAGTCTCCATCAACATGGATGTACGATAGCACCACTTATTGGAACCACGCCAAAAATCTCTGTGTCTTCATTGCATTTGCACACTTCAATCACATCCCTTTACTTTCTTGCAATTAGCATGCTTTACTCTTTCCGCTGCATATACTCTTGTCATGCTTGCTTGAAATGTATTGTGAATGCATAAACTTGTGCTAAAACTCCACCTTAACTTGAACAACTTAAAAACTGTCACTTTTACTTGTTGAAGGGTCTAATCACCCCCCTCTAGACCCCTCTTCTCGATCCTTTCAGATGGTACCATCCTCTAGCTGACGTTCGCCAAATAAGGTTTCCATTAAAATATATAGCAATCAGTCTCTTCAATAACAGGCAAAATATCATCTAGTTGCAAATGACAGCCGAAACTTTAGGGCATTTCTAACTGATCCCCTAAAAATAGAGGAGGATCCGGCGGAGTAAATCCTTAGTGAAATATTTTTACTCCACTAAGTTTTGGCCGAACCTAACCGATCCCTTATATATAACATAGTAATATTTTTATTTTTATTTCATTTTCAGCCACCGAAACATGTTTATTTACTTTTTATTTCATTCAACAACATTTTGATACATTGGAGTACATAATTCACCAATTCTTCGCTACTAGAGCAAGAAAACAAGAATCACAATTAGACACTCTAAAAGATATCGAACTTTCATAACTACTCCCACTCATTGGATTAATATCTTCTTTATGTTTTCATTGTTGATTCTCTTTATTGGCTTCTCGAGCTTTTGCACATTTATTTCTTCTTCGATGGTGACAAATTCGACGTTGCTTCGCATCTAGTCTCATCTATAGCCTCTATTCTAGCAACGAGTGCACGAACATCTATCAAATTTCCTGCTATCAATAGATTCATGTGATCTTCTTTCCAATATCAAAACTTGCATCCATCCTACACACAAATTTGAGCAAACGATGAGCTATTGAAATTGCGCCGAATCCAGTGAACAATTGAATCAATAGAAGCATGATACGTCTTCAATGTATCTATAATTTTTTATTGTTCCATGCTATTATATTACCCCTTTTTGGATGCTCATGGGCTTTAGTTTACACATTTATATCATTTTTTGGACTAACCTACTAACCGGAGGCCCAGCCCGTATTGCTGTTTTTTTTGCCTATTTCAGTATTTCAAAGAAAAGGGATATCAAACGGAGTCTAAACGGAATGAAACCTTCGGGAGCGTGATTTTTGGAACGAACATGATCCAGAGGACTTGGAGTGCAAGTCAAGAAGCGATCGAGGCGGCTAGGAGATAGGAGGGCGCGCCCACCCCCCGGGTGCGCCCCCCCTGTCTCGTGGGCCCCTCGGGCGGCCACCGACGTACTTCTTGAAGGAAATATGCCCTAGAGGCAATAATAAAGTTATTATTTATTTCCTTATTTCATGATAAATGTTTATTATTCATGCTAGAATTGTATTAACCGGAAACATAATACATGTGTGAATACATAGACAAACATAGTGTCACTAGTATGCCTCTACTTGACTAGCTCGTGAATTAAAGATGGTTAAGTTTCCTAACCATAGACATGAGTTGTCATTTGATTAACGGGATCACATCATTAGGAGAATTATGTGATTGACTTGACCCATTCCGTTAGCTTAGCACTTGATCGTTTAGTATGTTGCTATTGCTTTCTTCATGACTTATACATGTTCCTGTAACTATGAGAATTATGCAACTCCCGTTTACCGGAGGAACACTTTGGGTACTACCAAACGTCACAACGTAACTGGGTGATTATAAAGGAGTACTACAGGTGTCTCCGAAGGTACATGTTGAGTTGGCATATTTCGAGATTAGGTTTTGTCACTCCGATTGTCGGAGAGGTATCTCTGGGCCCTCTCGGTAATGCACATCACAATAAGCCTTGCAAGCAATGTGACCAATGAGTTGATTACGGGATGATGCATTACGTAATGAGTAAAGAGACTTGCCGGTAACGAGATTGAACTAGGTATTGGATACCGATGATCAAATCTCGGGCAAGTAACATACCGATGACAAAGGGAACAACGTATGTTGTTATGCGGTTTGACCGATAAAGATCTTCGTAGAATATGTAGGAACCAATATGGGCATCCAGGTTCCGCTATTGGTTATTGACCGAGAATAGTTCTAGGTCATGTCTACATAGTTCTCGAACCCGTAGGGTCCGCACGCTTAACGTAACGATGACAGTTTTATTATGAGTTTATAAGTTTTGATGTACCGAAGTTTGTTCGGAGTCCCGAATATGATCACGGACATGACGAGGAGTCTCGAAATGGTCGAGACATAAAGATTGATATATTGGACGACTATATTCGGACACCGGAAGTGTTCCGGGTGATTTCGGAGAAAACCGGAGTGCCGGAGGGGTTACCGGAACCCTCTCGGGAGAGTAATGGGCCTTATGGGTCTTAGTGGGGAAGAGAGAGGGGCGGCCAGGGTGGGCCACGCGCCCCCTCTCCCTCTGGTCCAAATTGGACTAGGAGGGGGGCGGCGCCCCCCCTCTTTCCTTCCCCCTCTCCCCCTTCCTTCTCCCTCCTAGTAGGAGTAGCAAAGGAGGAGTCCTACTCCTACTAGGAGGAGGATTCCTCCTCCCTTGGGGCCTGCCGACCTCCCCCCTTGCTCCTTTATATACGGGAGCAGGGGGGCACCCTAGAGACACACAAGTTGATCTACGGATCGTTCCTTAGCCGTGTGTGGTGCCCCCCTCCACCATATTCCACCTCGATCATATCGTCGCAGAGTTTAGGCGAAGCCCTGCGCCGGTAGAACATCATCATCGTCACCACGCCGTCGTGCTGACGGAACTCATCCCCGAAGCTTTGCTGGATCGGAGCCCGGGGATCGTCATCGAGCTGAACGTGTGCTGAACTCGGAGGTGCCGTACGTTCGGTGCTTCGATCGGTCGGATCGTGAAGACGTACAACTACATCAACCGCGTTGTGCTAACGCTTCCGCTTATGGTCTACGAGGGTACATGGACAACACTCTCCCCTCTCGTTGCTATGCCATCACCATGATCTTGCGTGTGCGTAGGAATTTTTTTGAAATTACTACGTTCCCCAACAGTGGCATCCGAGCCTAGGTTTTATGCGTTGATGTTATATGCACGAGTAGAACGCAAGTGAGTTGTGGGCGATACAAGTCATACTGCTTACCAGCATGTCATACTTTGGTTCGGCGGTATTGTGAGATGAAGCGGCCCGGACCGACATTACGCGTACGCTTACGCGAGACTGGTTTCACCGTTACGAGCACTCGTGCTTAAAGGTGGCTGGCGGGTGTCTGTCTCTCTCACTTTAGCTGAATTGAGTGTGGCTACGCCCGGTCCTTGCGAAGGTTAAAACAACACCAACTTTATGAACTATCGTTGTGGTTTTGATGCGTAGGTAAGAACGGTTCTTGCTAAAGCCCGTAACAGCCACGTAAAATTTGCAACAACAAAGTAGAGGACGTCTAACTTGTTTTTGCAGGGCATGTTGTGATGTGATATGGTCAAGACGTGATGCTATATTTTATTGTATGATATGATCATGTTTTGTAACCGAAGTTATCGGCAACTGGAAGGAGCCATATGGTTGTTGCTTTATTGTATGAAATGCAAACGCCCTGTAATTGCTTTACTTTATCACTAAGCGGTAGCGATAGTCGTAGAAGCAATAGATGGTGTAACGACAACGATGCTACGATGGAGATCAAGGTGTCGCGCCGGTGACGATGGTGATCATGATGGTGCTTTGAAGATGGAGATCACAAGCACAAGATGGTGATGGCCATATCATATCACTTATATTGATTGCATGTGATGTTTATCCTTTATGCATCTTATCTTGCTTTGATTGACGGTAGCATTTTAAGATGATCTCTCACTAATAATCAAGAAGTGTTCTCCCTGAGTATGCACTGTTGCGAAAGTTCTTCGTGCTGAGACACCACGTGATGATCGGGTGTGATAGGCTCTACGTTCAAATACAACGGGTGCAAAACAGTTGCACACGCGGAATACTCAGGTCATACTTGACGAGCCTAGCATATACAGATATGGCCTCGGAACACGGAGACCGAAAGGTCGAACGTGAATCATATAGTAGATATGATCAACATAGTGATGTTCACCATTGAAACTACTCCATCTCACGTGATGATCGGACATGGTTTAGTTGATTTGGATCACGTAATCACTTAGATGACTAGAGAGACGTCTGTCTAAGTGGGAGTTCTTAAGTAATATGATTAATTGAACTTAAATTTATCATGAACTTAGTCCTGGTAGTATTTTGCAAATTATGTTGTAGATCAATAGCTTGCGTTGTTGCTTTCATATGTTTATTTTGATATGTTCCTAGAGAAAATTGTGTTGAAAGATGTTAGTAGCAATGATGCGGATTGGATCCGTGATCTAAGGTTTATCCTCATTGCTGCACAGAAGAATTATGTCCTTAATGCACCGCTAGGTGACAGACCTATTGCAGGAGCAGATGCAGACGTTATGAACGTTTGGCTAGCTCAATATGATGACTACTTGATAGTTTAGTGCACCATGCTTAACGGCTTAGAATCGGGACTTCAAGGACGTTTTGAACGTCATGGACCATGTGAGATGTTCCAGGAATTGAAGTTAATATTTCAAGCAAATACCCGAGTTGAGAGATATGAAGTCTCCAACAAGTTCTATAGCTAAAAGATGGAGGAGAATCGCTCAACTAGTGAGCATGTGCTCAGATTGTCTGGATACTACAATCGCTTGAATCAAGTGGAAGTTAATCTTCCAGATAAGATAGTGATTGACAGAATTCTCTAGTCACCATCACCAAGTTAGTAGAACTTTGTGATAAACTATAGTGTGCAAGGGATGACGAAAACGATTCCCAAGCTCTTCGTGATGTTGAAATCGACGAAGGTAGAAATCAAGAAAGAGCATCAAGTGTTGATGGTTGACAAGATCACTAGTTTCAAGAAAAGGGCAAAGGGAAAGAAAGGGAACTTCAACTAGAATGACAAGCAAGTTGTCACTCCCACGAAGAAGCCCAAAGTTGAACCAAAGCCTGAAACTGAGTGCTTACACTGCAAAGGAAATGGTCACTGGAAACGGAAATACCCTGAATATTTGGTGGATAAGAAGGATGGCAAACTGAACAAGGGTATATTTGATATACAGGATATTGATGTGTACCTTACTAGTGTTTATAGTAGCCCCTGAGTATTTGATACTTGTTCGGTTGCTAAGATTAGTAACTCGAAACAGGAGTTACAGAATAAACAGAGACTAGTTGAAGGGGAAGTGACGATGAGTGTTGGAAGTAGTTCCAAGATTGATATGATCATCATCGCACACTCCCTAAACTTTCGAGATTAGTGTTGAACCTAAATAAATGTTATTTGGCGTTTGCGTTGAGCATGAATATGATTTGATCATGTTTATTGCAATACGGTTATTCATTTGAAGTCAGAGAATAATTGTTATTCTGTTTACATGAATAAAGCCTTCGATGGTCATACACCCAATGAAAAAAGTTTGTTGGATCTCGATCGTAGTGATACACATATTCATAATATTGATGCCAAAAGATGCAAAGTTAATAATGATAGTGCAATTTATTTGTGGCACTGCCGTTTGGGTCATATCGGTGTAAAGCGCATGAAGAAACTCCATAAAGATGGATTATCAGAATCACTTGGTTATGAATCATTTGATGCTTGCGAACCATGCCTTTTGGGTAAGATGACTAAAACTCCGTTCTCCGGAACAATGGAACAAGCTACTGACTTATTGGAAATAACACATACCGATGTATGCGATCCAATGAGTGTTGATGCTTGTGGCAAGTATCGTTATTTTCTGACCTTCACAAGATGATTTGAGCAGATATGGGTATATCTACTTGATGAAACATAAGTCTGAAATAGTTGAAAGGTTCAAAGAATTTCAGAGTGAAGTGGAAAAATCATCGTGACAAGAAAATAAAGTTTCTGCGATCTGATCGCGGAGATGAATATTTGAGTTACGAGTTTGGTCTTTAATTAAAAGAATGTGGAATAGTTTCACAGCTCACGCCACCTGGAACACCACAACATTATGGTGTGTCCGAACGTCGTAACCGCACTTTATTGGATATGGTACGATCTATGATGTCTCTTACTGATTTACCACTATTGTTTTGGGTTTATGCATTAGAGACAGCTGCATTCACGTTAAAAGGGCACCATCTAAATCCGTTGAGGCGACACCATATGAACTATGGTTTAGCAGTAAACCTAAGCTGTCATTTCTTAAAGTTTGGAGTTGATGCTTATATGAAAAAGGTTTTCAACCTAATAAGCTCGAACCCAAATCGGAAAAGTGCATCTTCATAGAATACCCAAAGGAAACTGTTGGGTACACCTTCTATCACAGATCCGAAGGCAAAACATTCGTTGCTAAGAATGGATCCTTTCTAGAGAAGGAGTTTCTCTCGAAAGAAGTGAGTGGGAGAAAAGTAGAACTTGACGAAGTAACTGTACCTTCTCCCGAATTGGAAAATAGTTCATCACTGAAATCAGTTCCAGTGATTCCTACACCGATTAGTGAGGAAGCTAATGATGATGATCATGAAACTTCAAATCAAGTTGCTACAAAACCTCGTAGGTATTCCAGAGTACGGTCCGCACTAGAGTGGTACGGTCCTGTTCTGAAAGTCATGTTACTAGACCATGATAAACCTACGAACTATGAGGAAGCGATGATGAGCCCAGATTTCGCAAAATGGCTGGAGGCCATGAAATCTGAGATAGGATCCATGTATGAGAACAAAGTGTGGACTTTGGTGGACTTGCCCGATGATCGGCAAACCATAGAAAATAAATGGATCTTCAAGAGGAAGACGGATGTTGATAGTAGTGTTACTATCTACAAAGCTCGACTTGTCGCAAAAGGGTTTTTGACAAGTTCAAGGTGTTGACTACAATGAGATTTTCTCAACTGTAGCGATGCTTAAGTCTGTCCGAATCATGTTAGCAATTGCCATATTTTATGAAATCTGGCAAATGGATGTCAAAACTGCATTCCTTAATGGTTTTCTTAAAGAAGAGTTGTATATGATGCAACCAGAAGGTTTTGTCAATCCTAAAGGTGCTAACAAAATGTGCAAGCTCCAGCGATCCATCTATGGACTGGTGCAAGCCTCTCGGAGTTGGAATATATGCTTTGATGAGTTGATCAAAGCATATGGTTTTATACAGACTTTTTGAGAAGCCTGTATTTACAAGAAAGTGAGTGGGAGCACTACAGCATTTCTGATAAGTATATGTGAATGACATATTGTTGATCGGAAATAATGTAGAATTATTCTGCAAAGCATAAAGGAGTGTTTTGAAAGGAGTTTTTCAAAGCAAGACCTCGGTGAAGCTGCTTACACATTATGCATCAAGATCTATATAGATAGATCAAGACGCTTGATAAGATTTTTTCAATGAGTACATACCTTGATAAATTTTTGAAATAGTTCAAAATGGAACAGTCAAAGAAGGAGTTCTTGCCTGTGTTGCAAGGTGTGAAGTTGATTAAGACTCAAGACCCGACCGTGGCAGAAAATAGAAAGAGAATGAAAAATCATTCCCTATGCCTCAGTCATAAGTTCTATAAAGTATGCTATGCTGTGAACCAGACATATTGTATACCTTGCTCTGAGTTTGGCAAAGGAATACAATTTTGATCTAATAGTAGATCACTGGACAGCGGTCAAGAATATCCTTAGTGAGGACTAAGGATATGTTTCTCGATTATGGAGGTGATAAAAGAGTTCGTTGTAAAAGTTACATCGGTGCAAACTTTTACACTGATCCAGATGACTCTAAGTCTCAATCTGGATACATATTGAAAGTGGGAGCAATTAGCTAGAGTAGCTCCATGCAGAGCATTGAAGACATAGAATATTTGCAAAATACATACGGCTCTGAATGTGACAGACTCGTTGACTAAGCTTCTCTCACGAGCAAAACATGATCACACCTTAGTAAACCCTTTGGGTGTTGATCACATGACGATGTGAACTATGGGTGTTATTCATATACATATATGAATATTGGTGTTAAATCACATGGCGATGTGAACTAGATTATTGACTCTAGTGCAAGTGGGAGACTGAAGGAAATATGCCCTAGAGGCAATAATAAAGTTATTATTTATTTCCTTATTTCATGATAAATGTTTATTATTCATGCTAGAATTGTATTAACCGGAAACATAATACATGTGTGAATACATAGACAAACATAGTGTCACTAGTATGCCTCTACTTGACTAGCTCGTGAATCAAAGATGGTTAAGTTTCCTAACCATAGACATGAGTTGTCATTTGATTAAAGGGATCTCATAATTAGGAGAATGATGTGATTGACTTGACCCATTCCGTTAGCTTAGCACTTGATCGTTTAGTATGTTGCTATTGCTTTCTTCATGACTTATACATGTTCCTGTAACTATGAGAATTAAGCAACTCCCGTTTACCGGAGGAATACTTTGGGTACTACCAAACGTCACAACGTAACTGGGTGATTATAAAGGAGTACTACAGGTGTCTCCGAAGGTACATGTTGAGTTGGCGTATTTCGAGATTAGGTTTTGTCACTCCGATTGTCGGAGAGGTATCTCTGGGCCCTCTTGGTAATGCACATCACAATAAGCCTTGCAAGCAATGTGAACAATGAGTTGATTACAGGATGATGCATTATGTAACGAGTAAAGAGACTTGCCGGTAACGAGATTGAACTAGGTATTGGATACCGACGATCAAATCTCGGGCAAGTAACATACCGATGACAAAGGGAACAACATATGTTGTTATGCGGTTTGACCGATAAAGATCTTCGTAGAATATGTAGGAACCAATATGGGCATCCAGGTTCCGCTATTGGTTATTGACCGAGAATAGTTCTAGGTCATGTCTACATAGTTCTCGAACCCGTAGGGTCCGCACGCTTAACGTTACGATGATAGTTTTATTATGAGTTTATAAGTTTTGATGTACCGAAGTTTGTTCGGAGTCCCGGATGTGATCACGGACATGACGAGGAGTCTCGAAATGGTCGAGACATAAAGATTGATATATTGGACGACTATATTCGGACACCGGAAGTGTTCCGGGTGATTTCGGAGAAAACCGGAGTGCCGGAGGGGTTACCGGAACCCCCTCGGGAGAGTAATGGGCCTTATGGACCTTAGTGGGGAAGAGAGAGGGGCGGCCAGGGTGGGCCACGCGCCCCCTCTCCCTCTGGTCCAAATTGGACTAGGAGGGGGGCGGCGCCCCCCCTCTTTCCTTCCCCCTCTCCCCCTTCCTTCCCCCTCCTAGTAGGAGTAGCAAAGGAGGAGTCCTACTCCTACTAGGAGGAGGATTCCTCCTCCCTTGGGGCCGGCCGACCTCCCCCCTTGCTCCTTTATATACGGGAGCAGGGGGGCACCCTAGAGACACACAAGTTGATCTACGGATCGTTCCTTAGCCGTGTGTGGTGCCCCCCTCCACCATATTCCACCTCGATCATATCGTCGCAGAGTTTAGGCGAAGCCCTGCGCCGGTAGAACATCATCATCGTCACCACGCCGTCGTGCTGACGGAACTCATCCCCGAAGCTTTGCTGGATCGGAGCCCGGGGATCGTCATCAAGCTGAACGTGTGCTGAACTCGGAGGTGCCGTACGTTCGGTGCTTCGATCGGTCGGATCGTGAAGACGTACAACTACATCAACCGCGTTGTGCTAACGCTTCCGCTTACGGTCTACGAGGGTACATGGACAACACTCTCCCCTCTCATTGCTATGCCATCACCATGATCTTGCGTGTGCGTAGGAAATTTTTTGAAACTATTATGTTCCCCAACACTTCTTCCTCCTATATATACCTACGTACCCCGAAAACATCCAGGGAGCCAACGAAAAACAATTTCCACCGCCATAACCTTCTGTATCCGTGAGATCCCATCTTGGAGCCTTCGCCGGCGCTCCGCTGGAGGGGGAATCGACCATGAAGGGCTTATACATCAACACCATAGCCCCTCCGATGAGTTATGAGTAGTTTACCACAGACCTTCGGGTCCATAGTTATTAGCTAGATGGCTTCTTTCTCTTTTTGGATCTCAATACCATGTTCTCCCCCTCACTTGTGGAGATCTATTTGATGTAACTTTTTTTGCGGTTTGTTTGTCGAGATCCGACGAATTGTGAGTTTATGATCAAGTTTATCTATGAGAAATATTTGAATCTCCTCTGAATTCTTTTATGTATGATTGAGTTATCTTTGCAAGTCTCTTTATCAGTTTGGTTTGGCCTACTAGATTGATCTTTCTTGCCATGGGAGAATTGCTTAGCTTTGGGTTCAATCTTGCGGTGTCCTTACCCAGTGACAACAGGTGTTGCAAGGCACGTATTGTATTGTTGCCATCAAGGATAAAAAGATGGGGTTTATATCATATTGCTTGAGTTTATCCCTCTACATCATGTCATCTTTCTTAATGCGTTACCCTGTTCTTTATGAACTTAATACTCTAGATGCATGCTGGATAGCGGTCGATGTGTGGAGTAATAGTATTAGATGCAGGTAGGAGTCGGTCTACTTGTCACGGACGTGATGCCTATATACATGATCATGCCTAGATAATCTCATAATTATTCGTTTTTCTATCAATTGCTCGACAGTAATTTGTTCACCCACCGTAATACTTATGCTATCTTGAGAAGCCACTAGTGAAACCTATGGCCCCGGGGTCTATCTTTTATCATATAAGCTTTCAATCTACTTTTATTTGCATCTTTACTTTTCGCATCTATATTATAAAATACCAAAAATAAATTTATCTTATCATACTATCTCTATCAGATCTCACTTTCGCAAGTGGCCGTGAAGGGATTGACAACCCCTTTATTGCGTTGGTTGCGAGTTCTTTGTTTGTTTGTGTATGTGTGTGGGACTTTTGAGGAGCCTCCTACTGGATTGATACCTTGGTTCTCAAAAATTGAGGAAAATACTTACGCTACTATTGCTGCATCACCCTTTCCTCTTCAAGGAAAACCAACGCAACCTCAAGACGTAGCGAAGCACACAACCCATCTTTTTTTGCACTCGAAGAACACCCACTGGGATGTTCCAGCGTGGTAGAAACTCGACGCAACACCTGCCACAGACAGTCGTCGTACTCTATCATCGAGGAGTCGACGGGCTGTTGGGCAACGCCGAGCCCAGGCAACGGTTGGGCGTGTCTTTGCCGACGAACCGCCTACGGGAGAGATCCGAGCGGCAAGAGGCAAAGTCAATACCTGCATGCAGCATTGACAGGGCTGTGCGGTCCAGTACATGGCAAATCAATGGCAAGTTGGCAGTCATCGGCGACCGGATGCGCCAAATCCAGCGGCGGCAGCCGAAGATCTGCCGTTTGTGCGCCGGCGGCGAGACGAGAGAGGCACAAATCCGGGTGGTCAAGGACCGCGGCGAAGCGTACGGAGCGTCTGCGGTGGCGGGCAGTGAACGGCGGGGGTGGTAGGGACGACGCCGACGTAAATGCGACGCGAGAATGGGGCAGGAGAGGCAACGGAGGAGAGGAGAGTTTTTTTCTCTCCAAAGCCCAGCGATGGAGGATAAATAGGGAGATGGGATGCGGACAATTTATCCTTCACTAACACCGATTAGGGATGGCTAGATGGCGGTTAGAGAAGTAAAATAGAATTTTTAGGTTATAGGTATCTTTTAGCAATTTTAGGTTATAGGTATCTTTTAGCATTAGTAGCTTTGGTGCGATAGAAGAGTGCACCGTTGTGTGGCTCGGTTCGGGACCAGGCGATGTGCCTGACCTGTGTAAGAATGACCTGCCCGTTGAGTGATTAATAAACTCTCCTTTCACCCGAAAATAAAGGTATCTTTTAGAAATGCCCTTAGACTAGCCACAATGCATAGTAACATACACTAGTAACATACATAAATCCCTAGACTATGTTACTACCTTCATAGTGGGTAGTAACATAAGTGTGATAACATGCAAAAACTTCATTTATTAGGTTATAGACTTATATTGCATTGGGACATGTGATGTTACAGTAACTAGCTAAGTTACTGTAACTACCTCTCTTCTCATTAACTCATTGCCACATAAGCAAATTTGCTGAGTTGGACACGATATTACTGCTGAAGTTACTTCCACTGTGGCTAGTTTTAATATGCAGGACAAGATAAACCCGTTTGATTCATATATGCTGGGTCGCTGTCCCGTAACAGTTACCAACCGACACTTTTACCAACAAGAAGGTAGCAGGGATGAGTCCACACGGGATCGGGACCTCTGGCTTGGTTTATCGCTGAGAGAGGGAGACGTAATGATTGATATTCCGTGGTTATACTTCTACCAGTGGGACCTGCGGGTAGGAGCGGCGGGGCGTGGGGCGCGTGGCCCAGGCGGCGTCGATCCGGGCCAGACGAGACATCCACGCCGCAACTTGCGCTGGCATGCTGGTTTAAGTGGTGGGCGAAATCATCAAACCATGTTGCGCACGCGTCGATTAAGCTAGAAGAGGCTATTTTCTTAGAAGAGATAGAAGAGTTTTGCTTGGGTACATCCCTTCAATACACGAATCTACAAACTGAGCTCGAATGATTATGTTCCTTGTGACGGAATGGGTCCTAAGCTTGGCAGTGATGCTTGCACCTCGCTGAATTCATTTTCAGACTTTTCTAGTGTGCAGGTCCTAGACTTTGCGTGCTTGTATTTTCATGAGTTTATGTTCAGACTTTTTGGCGATGCCCTTCCAGTGGAATGAGACGTTTCTGTCTCGAGTGCATGCTTGTGTATGTGAGCATAGGTGATTGTACTATATTAAAGAAACTTTACGCCAATCCTAAAAGTATTGAAAAATATATTCTTGTATCACATACAATTAATTTTAATCTCTATTATTCCCATGTGTACGCGTGTGTGTTCTGCATGATCCGGTTATTCTGGGAATGGGCATTGTATGAGGGCTATCCCATCCTTTTGTATCGTTTGGCCGTGTACTTGGTTTGGTTGTTGCTTTATATACAAAGCGGGGTGAAACCTTGTTTCGAGAGAGATCAGACCAATCTAATACTCCTCATATACTATTTTAAAGTCAAACTTAATAAAGTTTGACCATATTATATGAAAAAGTACCACATCTACAATACTAAAGCTATACAATACGAAACTAAATTCATGATACATTTAATGATATTGATTTTGTGTTGTAATTTTTTCTATAAAGTAGTTCAAAATATACGAGGTTCGACTTTAGACAAATCATATGTACAGAGTAAAAAAGGACCGAAGCGGGTATTTTTTATTGAAGTGATATTTTCTAATCTACAACTTTAATCTGCATCGATATCTGTAAACTTTTCTGGCGGTTTACCGAAGCAAAATTGTTGCTTGGTCGAGCTTTTTTATGTTTAGGAATAAATGAAGCACAATTATTTGTACTTTTTTGTGAGGAAAATCAAACAGGCCCTTTTGTAATCATAGATGTGAAATTGGACGCGCGCGCACACACACGCATGCACGCACGCGCGTGCGCGCGCGCACACACACAAGTAAACTAGAAGACCGTTCTCTCATGTATACACAACGTATCGGCATCTGTCTATGTCTCACTCATGCATGATCATTTGCACATTCACACATCTCTATGTCTGTATCACGCGCACACCGTCTCCAAATTGCCCTTCCGCCACAACACACATATGGACACATACACACATTCTTGTTGGGGAACGTAGTAATTTTAAAAAATTTCCTACGCACATGCAAGATCATGATGATGACATAGCAACGAGAGGGGAGAGTATAGTCCACGTACCCTTGTAGACCTTAAGCGGAAGCGTTATGACAACACGGTTGATGTAGTCGTACGTCTTCATGATCCGACCGATCCAAGTACCGAACATACGGCACCTCCGAGTTCAGCACACGTTCAGCTTGATGACGATCCTCGGACTCCGATCCAGCAAAGTGTCGGGGATGAGTTCCGTCAGCACGACGGCGTGGTGACGATGATGATGTTCTACCGGCGCAGGGCTTCGCGTAAACTCCGCGATGATATGACCGAGGTGGAATATGGTGGAGGGGGGCACCGCACACGGCTAAGGAACGATCCGTAGATCAACTTGTGTGTTCTAGGGTGCCCCCTGCCCCCGTATATAAAGGAGCAAGGGGGGGGGTGCGGCCGTGTAACACCCCGAGACCGACTCCAGAAGACTACCAGCTATTCCGAGTTTTGTCGTGTGATTTGTTTTGTTTGTGCATTCATCATGCCATCTCTTGCATTGCATCATGTCATCATGCCATCATATCATTAATTTTAAAACTCATCTAAATAAAATCGTATGGATCTTCGGTCCATTTAAATCGAGGGATATTCACAATGGTGATTTCTCTTTATAACATATCCCCCCAATACTTAGGGAGCTACTATAAAATATTCCATTAGCTCGGAATTAATCGTAACACACTTGCAAAATTCCCATGCCCTTTCTACTTCAACTTTGGTCCCCAAGCTTTGCCAACAATTCTTACCTCTTTTATCGAGGCTCCTCCTAAATTCTCAACATTTTTGGACTCTTCCAAAACGTTATACTAGACCATACCATTCGAATTAAATTCAAATGGTTTTGGATTTAAACCTTTCAATCATCCCTCTTTTATTTCCTGGACCGCGCTCGTTTTTGCGAATCCAAGAAAATTGCCCTCCTGCCCAAGCTCCACCCCTAACCTCTCTCTCTTTTCTTTCTTCTCTCTGTTTTTCTTATTTAGAAGAGAAGGGAGAGAGCCAGCCCAGCTGGGCCTCCCAGCTACTGCAGCTCGGCCTCCTCCCAACGCCAGCCCACCTCATCCCCGCAGCCCACCAGTTTCTCTAACCCTTAGGCCCGACCCCTCTTCTCTCCCTCGTCCCCTCGTCCCGCCGCCACTCACACGCTTCGCACAGGAGAGGAGCGCCCGCGCCCGATCCCCATGGCGCCCCTGTTCCCCGCGCCCGTGGCCCTCGACGCTCGCCGTAGCTGCAGCTCCTTCTCCAGCCTCGTCAGATCCCAGCGCAGCCTGGTGCCTCCTCCTCCCTTGCTCTTGGACGCGTCCGGCCGCCTGCAGCCGTCGTCGTCCGCGCCCACAGGAGACAGCAGTTGCAGCCCCGAGTCCTCTGCTTCTTCCCTGCCGGCGTCCGAGGCCGCAGCCTCCCCTGCCGCGGCCACCTTTCCTCGCCCTTCCATCTTCGCCGCTGCGCCAGCTCGCCTTTGCTCCGCGCCGCTCCTCCTCTACCATGGCCTTCCTCCTTCAGCGTCGCGCCTGCACCCGTCGTCGCCGCCCCAAGCCGCTCCCTCACCTTCCCTCGCCGTCCCGACCAGCAGCAGGAAACCAGGAGCTCAAGCCCTGCCATGGCCGCCACCCGTTCGTCGCCTCCGGCCGGATCCAGCCGCCCTCGGCCTCTCCTCGAGCACCCGAGGCCCTGCGAGCCTCCTGCTCGCCCGCATCTGCCTCTGCTTCGCGCCGCTCATCCTTGGCACCATGGCCTCTGCCTTTGGATGACCCGTGGCTGCCGTGCCCTGCTGTGCGTTCTCTCCGCTGCCTGGCACTGTTGACGTCAAGACCGTGGGTGCCAAGTTCGTCTTCCGCCATCTCCGGGATTCGCCAAGTACCATGCCGTCAGTGTCCCTCCAAGTTTGATGTTGGAACATGCACGACTACGCGGACTCGCCAAGTACCACGACGACCGTGTACCACTACCGTCGACCCCGGAGACATCGGATACGTCAAGTCCCTCTTCGAGACATGTACCACTACTTCCACTACCGTCGCCAAGATCGCGAGTACCTCTACCGTCGCCGTGAACGACTACTTCCACGACGTCCGTGAACCACTACTTCCACTACCGTCGCCGATGGCTGATAACACCACTGCTTCCCACGAATTTAAAACGGTTATGTGGCAAATGGGAATTTGTTAATGTCCGGTTGTAGATAACTTGACACCAGATCCGAATTTAAAATGCTTCAACCGCGTGTGTAGCCGTGATGGTCTCTTCTCGGCGGAGTCCGGGAAGTGAACACGGTCTTTGGGTTATGTTTGACGTAAGTAGGAGTTTAGGATCACTTCTTGATCATTGCTAGCTTCACGACCGTTCCGCTTGTTCTCTTCTCGCTCTTCTTTGCGTATGTTAGCCACCATATATGCTTAGTCGCTGCTGCAACCTCACCACTTTACCCCTTCCTTTCCCATTAAGCTTTGCTAGTCTTGATACCCATGGTAATGGGATTGCTTAGTCCTCGTGGCTCACAGATTACTACAACAACAGTTGCAGGTACAGGTTATGCGATGGTCATGACGCGAGAGCGATGTTTGCTTGTTTTAGAGTTCTTCTTCTGCTTCTTCTTCGATCAGGGGATAGGTTCCAGGTCGGCAACCTGGGCTAGCAGGGTGGGTGTCGTTTGAGTTTCTGTTTGTGTTTCATCTGTAGTCGGATGATGCTCTTATGTAAGATGATGTTGTATTCATGTGGCATTGCATGCCTTTTGTATGTATCCCCATCTATTATGTAATGTTGATGTAATGATATCCACCTTGCAAAAGCGTTTCAATATGCGGTTCTATCCTTGGTGGGACCTTCGAGTCTCTTTAGGATAGTATCGCATATTGGGCGTGGCAAATTGGTAATCAGAGCCTCGATCGACCATAGGAGCCCCCTTGATTGTTGGCCGTTGTTGAGTCTAGAAGAAAACTATTTTGAGTCTTAGGATTATATATATCGGAGACTAGGATTCTTTTTACTCCTCAGCCCCCTTCGTCGCTCTGGTGAGGACTCCTGACGTAGATGTTTTATCTTTCCTCTCCTCAAATTTCACTAAAAATTTCTTTTAGGATCACGCGGGTATCTTGGGATCGTTCCTATATTCTTATGACGAGAACATTGTTCTTGGTGCCTCCTGACATTTAGGGGTTGTGGCAGTGTCCCGGGGAGTTGAGCTCCGAGGTGTTGTCGTCATAATTTTATCGTTGCAGTTCTGGAATACCTGAGTTTTGCCGACATCGAAAATCTCTTTTATGCAGTTGTTGGTGAGATAACCTCGACGTCACCCAGTACTGGGGAGTTCGGGAGTATTGCCATAACTCGTATAACGGATGCTTTTCGAAGGTTGAGGTACACGGTTTCCGAAGGTTTCTTGGTTATGTGTTGACGGATGGATACAACTTGGATGTAGGTATTGTTAGTTTGGGTGAGATATATTGCTTCCGCTGTATCCCCAACACCAGATTGCATAACCAGAAAGTTTCGGGAGTTTATAGGTGGGAATTCAAGTAGCTCCTAGAATATCTTTCCGACAAATGCATGATATGGGATTGGGTAAATCTCTATCATATGTTTGTTTCCGGCTTATTCTGCAAGCCAGATCCTTTGTTTTGTTTTATTTGTGGTATTCGAGTTGCTTCGAAGTCAAACGTTGAATCCATACCTTTCCTAAACGGTGTTCTCATATTGCTATGTGAATACTAATCCTTTTTGATCATTGAGGTTGGCATGTTAATTCTTTTCCAACCGGTGCGCTTCTCTTTGAGATGATCCCATCATTCTCCCCATCCGCAAGATCAATTCTAAGTTTTCTCAACGGTGTTTGTTTCGTTCATCCCAAGTTGTCTTTGTTTTTCCCCACCCTCCCACCCTTTTCTTCAAGGACTCATTTATTTTAATCAAGTATGCATTTATTCATGTGAAGTCACTTCACTCTTTTCAATCAATGTTCTGATCCAGAGATCCCTCGTGAAGATGCTCACGAGCTTCAAGTTTATCATTCTTTGCTCTCTTTTCTTCTCCGGTGGATTTAGTTCAAGCTTTGTCGATCATATCCTTTTCTTGTTTCAAATGCTTTCTCATGCCGGTGCACCTCTCATTCATTCACTTCTTCCTATCCATTTGTCCTGGAGTGATCAAGATATCTCAGAAGATTTGTGTTTCCATTCTTAATCCGTTCAAGCTATTTGGAGATTGTTATCTCATTCAAGCCATTTAATTCAACCGGTGCAATCTCTCTTTAAAATCATTTTCAACGGTGTTTTCTTTTGAGTGGGCCCTAACCCACAGGTCTTTTCCCAGGATCTTACCTGACTCTTCGAATTATCAGGAGCGATTCTCAAATTCATTTCCAAGTTTGACGTAATCAGTCAGATGTCTTCTTCAAGATCGCTTCCAAATTCTTTTCATCATTGGCTCAACCTTTCCTCTTTTAATTCTCCCAGAGTATCTCAACAATTCATGGTGGTTCCCATCATCGTTCTCAACATTTGAACACCGAAGAAGGATTTCTCTTAAATCTTGCTCCATTCTCTTCAAGATTCATGGTTCTAGCTTCATGGCATTCTCATAATTTTTTTGATTGTGACAATTCTTTTCTTACCATCCGGAGCATTTCATGAGTTGTTTCTATTTCTTTCCTCCGAAGGCCATCATGTCATAATTCTTCATTCTCAGCGTGTAGCTATCGTTCTCCAAATCTTATCAGTGAATCGTTCAAATATCCTCTAATCAGTTCATGATCTCTTCGTTCTCAGGTATCTAAATCCCCTCAAGTATCTTCATTCGTTTTCCAACTCTTCCCGGTGAATTGTGCCTTTGCTACTTTTATTTTGAATTCTTACGGTTGTTCGTTCAAGATTTCACTTCCTTCATTATCATATCAAATATTCGTTGTTCCCAAATCCCACCGGTAGTTCCATCAATACCTTCTGAAGTTTACGCTATATCCCTCTCAATCCTTTCTACGAGAATAAGTAGTATGCCAAATCCGTTGCTTTTCACCAATTTAAATTGGTGAAGGATAGGCATAACGTAATTCTTATTATTGTTTCATCCAAGTGATTAATTGTTTCCTTTGGAGTTTGTTCTTGAGGAATAAATTCTCGGTTCCAAGATCATCATTTCTTTTTCGGAGTTCCTAGTTTTCTCGATTACATCGTCGTGAAGCTCCATCTAAATCATTGCAAGGCTTCACCTTGTGTTTTCAACTTCTCTTCCTTTCTATCATCCTTTTATTACGGAGTTCTTCATGGAGGCTCTACATGATGGTTCGTCAAGGATTCTTTCATTCTTCAATTGTTCTTCAAGTTTTCTCTCGAAGTTATGGTCCGCCAAGCTATACTCAAAATTAAACATGGTGCTCAACACATGTTTTGTTTTGAGGAGATCAAGTATTCTTCTTCTTGCATTTTCAAGTGCAATTCTTTCTACCTTATCTTTTGAGATGGTGATATGTCATTCTTGATAATTTCCATTCATGTTTCGTGATTCACATGTTGTCAAGCATGAGGTATTTTAAATCCATCAATCTCTTCGTTGGAGTTATCTTGGTAAAGATTTCACCGAAAGCCTTCCCTAAGGAATGTTGCTATTATGGTGTTTATCAATGATCGAAGTTATCTCTCTATCATCTTGGTGGAAGAAGTTTTTCATCTCTCCGGTGCTCTCAATCAAATCAACGGTTTCCATTAGTGGCCGGTTGTCACCTCATAGTCTCGAGATGTTTTCCATAAGCCCACAACAAGCTTGTGCTTCTCGTTGTTGATTTTCCAACAACTCCGTTCGATTCTTCTTTGCAAGGATGCTTTCCAAGTTCACTTGTGGCAAAAGTTGTCATTTTCTTCTCCGTTCTTTTATCCCAATGATCTATCTTCTTTTCGTTCTTCCGGGGGCATGGTGATGTTGCTCCCTTCACTCATCATCTCGAATTGCGAAGTTCATGTTCTTTTCATGATTATCCATTTAACCGGAGTGTTGTGTTCTCATTCAAGTTCTTTCATCTTATCAAGTTTTGCCCCCTTCTCAACGGGAGTGCTGTCTGAAATCCTTCTTACCCATTGTGCCATTCTTTCAATAGTTCCGGAGGCAGTGTGTTGTTGATTTCATCAAGTATCATCCCATCTTCTCAAGTTCATGTTCTATTCCTTCCATGTTCAACCGGAGTGCTGACCGAATTCTTCCTCTATCATCTTGTTTTAACCGGAGTGGTTTCGAATTCTATCTTGTCCATTAAAATCTTGGTTCATGCCTTTGCAACCTTCTTGGTTCTTGTCGTATCACTTGTTCCTCTTATCTAACGGAGTGTTTCAATTCCTTTCGTCTCTGTTGTGGCATTTCTTCAAGTTTCTACCTCTCAAGGTTTGTTGGTTTCACTCGTTTGTCAAAGAAGCAACTTAGTTTTACCTCCTCTCTTCCTCTTCCGTTTCTCTCCGGTGCCATCCTAGATCTCGGGACGAGATCCTCTTGTAGTGGTGGAGTGTTGTAACACCCCGAGACCGACGCTCCAGAAGACTTCCAGCTATTCCGAGTTTTGTCGTGTGATTTGTTTTGTTTGTGCATTCATCATGCCATCTCTTGCATTGCATCATGTCATCATGCCATCATATCATTAATTTTAAAACTCATCTAAATAAAATCGTATGGATCTTCGGTCCATTTAAATCGAGGGATATTCATAATGGTTATTTCTCTTTATAACATATCCTCCCAATATTTAGGGAGCTACTATAAAATATTCCATTAGCTTGGAATTAATCGTAACACACTTGCAAAATTCCCATGCCCTTTCTACTTCAAGTTTGGTCCCCAAGCTTTGCCAACAATTCTTACCTCTTTTATCGAGGCTCCTCCTAAATTCTCAACATTTTTGGACTCTTCCAAAACGTTATACTAGACCATACCATTCGAATTAAATTCAAATGGTTTTGGATTTAAACCTTTCAATCATCCCTCTTTTATTTTCCTGGACCGCGCTCGTTTTTGCGAATCCAAGAAAATTGCCCTCCTGCCCAAGCTCCACCCCTAACCTCTCTCTCTTTTCTTTCTTCTCTCTGTTTTTCTTATTTAGAAGAGAAGGGAGAGAGCCAGCCCAGCTGGGCCTCCCAGCTACTGCAGCTCGGCCTCCTCCCAGCGCCAGCCCACCTCATCCCCGCAGCCCACCAGTTTCTCTAACCCTTAGGCCCGACCCCTCTTCTCTCCCTCGTCCCCTCGTCCCGCCGCCACTCACACGCTTCACACAGGAGAGGAGCGCCCGCGCCCGATCCCCATGGCGCCCATGTTCCCTGCGCCCGTGGCCCTCAACGCTCGCCGTAGCTGCAGCTCCTTCTCCAGCCTCGTCAGATCCCAGCGCAGCCTGGTGCCTCCTCCTCCCTTGCTCCTGGACACATCATGCCCCCCGCAGCTGTCATCATCCGCACCCACAGGAGACAGCGGTTGCAGCCCCGAGTCCTCTGCTTCTTCCCTGCCGGTGTCCGAGGCCGCAGCCTCCCCTGCCGCGGCCACCTTTCCTCGCCCTTCCATCTTCGCCGCTGCGCCAGCTCGCCTCTGCTCCGCGCCGCTCCTCCTCTACCATGGCCTTCCTCCTTCAGCGTCGCGCCTGCACCCATCGTCGCCGCCCCAAGCCGCTCCCTCACCTTCCCTCGCCGTCCCGACCAGCAGCAGGAAACCAGGAGCTCAAGCCCTGCCATGGCCGCCACCCGTTCGTCGCCTCCGGCCGGATCCAGCCGCCCTCGGCCTCTCCTCGAGCACCCGAGGCCCTGCAAGCCTCCCGCTCGCCCGCATCTGCCTCTGCTTCACGCCGCTCATCCTTGGCGCCATGGCCTCTGCCTTTGGATGACCCGTGGCTGCCGTGCCCTGTTGTGCGTTCTCTCCGCTGCCTGGCACTGTTGACGTCAAGACCGTGGGTGCCAAGTTTGTCTTCCGCCATCTCCGGGATTCACCAAGTACCACGCCGTCAGTGTCCCTCCAAGTTTGATGTTGGAACATGCACGACTATGCGGACTCGCCAAGTACCACAACGACCGTGTACCACTACCGTCGACCCCGGAGACATCGGATACGTCAAGTCCCTCTTCGAGACATGTACCACTACTTCCACTACCGTTGCCAAGATCGCGAGTACCTCTACCGTCGCCGTGAACGACTACTTCCACTACTGTCGCCGATGGCCGATAGCACCACTACTTCCCACGACGACCCGTGAACGACTACTTCCTCTACATCATACTGAACACGAACCGCTCCGAAATGCACGCTTCAAAGGTATAATCCCGAGATGATGACCGCCCGTGATCGAATTGTCCTTGCGATGCCCCTCTTTTGCCATGCCACCGCCCTGTGGGAACCCGGAATTCGGGATCACCCCACCATCTTTAGCATGTTGCGCACATCCGCACGCCTCCTTTTGCACAGGTATCTCCGTGAGCTACCGGAACCGATATGTTGCCGTGGCATCATTTTCGGATTCATTGCCGTGGCACCCGTTTTGTTCCGCCATGGTGACCAAATGCTTCATAACATGCTCATGTCAACGTTTCCATAAAATTGCTTAAAACTTGCATATGTCATCCGCATCATGATAACAACAATTAAAATGGTTAAAACTGTGTTTGCATTAAATTGCTAAATGACATATGGTTTTTTTTTCCGGAATTATCGTTTTTGTTTCCGGCCTCACTTAAACTTGCCTAGATAGTTAGTTTATTTATGCTTCACCTCTTGCCATGTTTATAACAACATGTAATATTGTTGTGTTTCCTAAACGAGAGAGAACTAAATAATTGATGTGGTGTTTCGTCAATATGCAACTCGTTGCATATTGAGCTCCACTTAATTTGTAGTGTTGTTTGTTGCACTTTGCCATGCCATGCCTCATTAAACCGGACCTGCATCATACTTGTTTGTGCATCATGCCATGTTTATGCTTGTGCATTTACCATGTTGTTGGTTTCTTTCCGGTGTTGCTTCTTAGTTCCGGTAATGTTGCGATTGTGAGGATTCATTCGACTACTCTCGTTCGTCTTCTTCATGGACTCGTTCTTCTTGCTTGCGGGATTTCAGGCAAGATGACCGTCACCTTGGATCTCATTAATATCATTGCTATGCTAGTTGCTTCGTTCTACCGCTATGCTGCGCTACCTATCACTTGCTCTTCAAGCCTCCCAAATTGCCATGTCAGCCTCTAACCTTTTCACCCTTCCTAGCAAACCATTGCTTGGCTATGTTACCGCTTTGCTCAACCCCTCTTATAGCGTTGTTAGTTGCAGGTGAAGTTGAAGATTGCTCCATGGTGGACAGGATTATGTTGGGATATCACAATATCTCTTATATTATTAATGCATCTATATACTTGGTAAAGGGTGGAAGGCTCGGCCTTATGCCTGGTGTTTTGTTCCACTCTTGCCGCCCTAGTTTCCGTCATACCGGTGTTATGTTCCCGGATTTTGCGTTCCTTATGCGGTCGGGTGATTTATGGGACCCCCTTGACAGTTCGCTTTGAATAAAACTCCTCCAGCAAGGCCCAACCTTGGTTTTACCATTTGCCTCACCTAGCCCTTTTTCCCTTGGGTTTCCGGAGCCCGAGGGTCATCTTTATTTTACCCCCCCGGGCCAGTTCTCCTCTGAGTGCTGGTCCAACTTGAGCGATGTCCGGCGCCCCTTGGGCAACCAGGGTCTATGCCAACCCGACGTCTGGCTCATCCGGTGTGCCCTGAGAACGAGATATGTGCAGCTCCTATCAGGATTTGTCGGCACATCGGGCGGCTTTGCTGGTCTTGTTTTACCATTGTCGAAATGTCTTGTAAACCGGGATTCCGAGACTGATCGGGTCTTCCTGGGAGAAGGAATATCCTTCGTTGATCGCGAGAGCTTATCATGGGCTAAGTTGGGACACCCCTGCAGGGTATAAACTTTCGAGAGCCGTGCCCGCGGTTATGTGGCAGATGGGAATTTGTTAATGTCCGGTTGTAGATAACTTGACACCAGATCCGAATTAAAACGCATCAACCGCGTGTGTAGCCGTGATGGTCTCTTTTCGGCGGAGTCCGGGAAGTGAACACGGTCTTTGGGTTATGTTTGACGTAAGTAGGAGTTCAGGATCACTTCTTGATCATTGCTAGCTTCACGACCGTTCCGCTTGTTCTCTTCTCGCTCTTATTTGCGTATGTTAGCCACCATATATGCTTAGTCGCTGCTGCAACCTCACCACTTTACCCCTTCCTTTCCCATTAAGCTTTGCTAGTCTTGATACCCATGGTAATGGGATTGCTGAGTCCTCGTGGCTCATAGATTACTACAACAACAGTTGCAGGTACAGGTTATGCGATGGTCATGACGCGAGAGCGATGTTTGCTTGTTTTGGAGTTCTTCTTCTGCTTCTTCTTCGATCAGGGGATAGGTTCCAGGTCGGCAGCCTGGGCTAGCAGGGTGGATGTTGTTTGAGTTTCTGTTTGTGTTTCATTTGTAGTCGGATGATGCTCTTATGTATGATGATGTTGTATTCGTGTGGCATTGTATGCCTCTTGTATGTATCCCCATCTATTATGTAATGTTGATGTAATGATATCCACCTTGCAAAAGCGTTTCAATATGCGGTTCTATCCTTGGTGGGACCTTCGAGTCTCTTTAGGATAGTATTGCATATTGGGCGTGGCAGGCCGGCCCTAGGAGGAGGCGCGCCGGAGGAGTCCTACTCCCATCGGGAGTAGGACTCCCCCCATTTCCTAGTTGGTTTAGGACTTGGGGGGAGGGAAAGAGGAAAGGGGGGCGCCCCCCCCCTTCCTTGTCCTATTCGGACTAGGGGGGAGGGGGCGCGCGGCCTGCCCTGGCCGGCCCTCCTCTTCTCCCTCATGGCCCACTAAGGCCCATTAACCCCCGGGAGGGTTCCGGTAACCCCCCGGTGTTCCGGTAAAATCCCGATTTCACCCGGAACTCTTCCGATGTCGAAACATAGGCTTCCAATATATCAATCTTTATGTCTCAACCATTTCGAGACTCCTCGTCATGTCCGTGATCACATCTGGGACTCCGAACAAACTTTCGTACATCAAAACTTATAAACTCATAATAAAACTGTCATCGTAACGTTAAGCGTGCGGACCCTACGGGTTCGAGAACTATGTAGACATGACCTAGAACTATTCTCGGTCAATAACCAATAGAGGAACCTAGATGCTCATATTGGTTCCTACATATTCTACGAAGATCTTTATCGGTCAAACCGCATAACAACATACGTTGTTCCCTTTGCCATCGGTATGTTACTTGCCCGAGATTCTATCGTCGGTATCCAATACCTAGTTCAATCTCGTTACCGGCAAGTCTCTTTACTCGTTACGTAATGCATCATTCCGTAACTAACTCATTAGCTACATTGCTTGCAAGGCTTATAGTGATGTGCATTACCGAGAGGGCCCAGAGATACCTCTCCAACAATCAGAGTGACAAAACCTAATCTCGAAATACGCCAACCCAACATGTACCTTTGGAGACACCAGTAGTACTCCTTTATAATCACCCAGTTACGTTGTGATGTTTGGTAGCACCCAAAGTGTTCCTCCGGTAAACGGGAGTTGCATAATCTCATAGTTACAGGAACATGTATAAGTCATGAAGAAAGCAATAGCAATATACTAAATGATCAAGTGCTAGGCTAACGGAATGGGTCATGTCAAT